>NW_026898156.1:0-45280 GCF_033153095.1 Gastrolobium bilobum
AAACATGCTAAGGCATCAGCAACCTCTTCTTCAATCTAAAATATTATTTCCGAGTATGGTCTATTATCTTTAATCTAAAAGAGACACTCCAATGCTTTTAATTTATGAAAGGAAGGGATTGACTTTGCAACTGACAAATTTTAAACCAGTTTCTTTCATACATAAAACGTTTTTGGATTTCACCTGATGGCTTATAATGTTCAGCATTGAGCTGGATCGCATACAATTAGGTAGAAAATGCAGGTGTTTGTTTTTTGGTAGGAGAAGATGGTGTTGGTTTCAGCTCGGTCTCTTGGTATTTGGTAGGAAGTGCAAGTGTTGGTTTTCAGTTGGATCTTTTTTCCTATAGATTCTGAAGTTAGCTTTCATGGTTACATTTTATTAACACATACTATGGAAGGCTTTTTGGGTCAATCAAAAACATTTTGGCTAGTTAATATGAAACTGAGGTTGTGGACTTGTGGAGAAGATTTTAGTGATGTGTTTCTGTTCTTAAATTTATCAGGTTATATAATACTAATATCATATCTTGTCCTTGTATGATAGATCAAATTGTATACGATTTCTTCTCTAAACTTGCATGTTTTGTATTAGATAATTTATTTTCTAATACAAATGTATTTAATTTCTAACACTAACATGCAAATGCAAATGATAGATCAAAAACATACTAATTTTTTTTATGTTGTATTAGATAATTTATTTATTTAATATAATATGAGAAATAATATTTTCTTAATTTAATTTTAAAACTGGTTTACGAATGTATTTAAAAAATGATAGATAAAGAAATTGCTTGCTTGAATAAATAGTTTTTAAAGCAATTCTAAAACAAAATAATAGATAAAATAAAAGAGAGGTTATATTTACTATTATTTTTTTTACTACTAAAAAATAGTAATAAGTATAATATATATTCCTCATAGTAAATAAAGAAAGAGTTTTATTAATTTTATGTTAAAGGAGATAGTTATCTCATGTTATAAAGACAAATTAGTGGGCTCCACCACTTGAAAAAAGAAAAGAAAAGAAAAGAAAAATGTGGCACAGTTATCGATATCGAAGGGTGTGTAGAAGAGAAAACTCCACGTGACATGAGAATAGTTTTAAATACAAAAAAATTACTACGAGCCCAACTTGGTTACTGTTAGTGTTTAACATTTGCATGTATTGTGTCTGGTGCTGCATATATTAAGGATGGATAACAGAAGGATGTAGATTTTGTACCATAATTATTTTCCTAAGTATTTTAGCAGCAAGCTTCATAAGTTTGGAGCATTTTGATTGATTTGCTGCACAGGAAGCTGATCTGATATAATGTACACAAGGTGGGAGCAAAGGCTGTAGAGTTGAGCAAATGGAGTTTCCTTCTAGGGAGGTCTTTATCTACAGTTTTGCTCATTTTTTCGCATTTTGATGGTTTGCCATTTGAGTATTTTTTCCCCCTTCTGAAAATGTTAATATGGCTAGAGTCTAGTTATGTTTGAGGTAGAGTTTTGGTAAGTTTACATGGGGTACAAAATTGTATAGAGAGAAATAAGGACTTCTTTCTATGTTCCTCTAATGTATCAATACTCTTGAAAATGATGTGTAAACCTGTATTTAAAAATGATGGTGTACAAGGGGCTCTTTATCTCAACCACGGTACAATATTGTTTTGGCAGAATCCATCTTTGACACGGAAAGCCATAGTTATTGACAGCAATAATTTGAATTGATGGAGACCCTTTATTCTTATTTCCTTTAGCCATTATTTAATTGATACACTTCGTAGTTGTATGATTTGCTATAATATGTGAGACCTAATTTGTTTCGTTTTAATGCAGCTTATTTGATAATAATAAAATAATATTTTGAATTGTGACGTGAGTTCAACTATTATATTATTTTGAATTTCCATCAATTTATATCAGGCAAGTAGATGCAAGATCAAGTTTGGATGAATGAAACACGCACAAATATCATTAGAATAGTATTCTTCGATTCCATGAATGAAAAACCATTGATAGGAAGGTTGATATTCACATTCAGCGTCACAACAATTCTTAGACTAAAAGTAAGCTAAGCTTGTATTTATGTTGGGTTGTTTTAAATTTTTAAGAATCAAGGCCAACACCAAAATTTTGTATAACTTACTTTCCACCTTCCGTTAGTTAATCTCTTATCTTCAGGGAATTTGGTGCAGTCCCCTTATCTTATCACCCTGATATTACAAAAAAGATGACCCATAAACAATGTTTAATAGTTCTAGAAATTTAAAAAAAACTAATACAAAAGTGCATGACAAAACTCACATGTTCATTTATTAAAACCATCTCAATATTGTCTCTTATCTCGGGTCAATAAAAGTTGGGCCACCTCCAGAGTCTGATAACCTAACTTTGATCCTCCATTGCTCTTTAGATGGTGACAGATCATAGATTAAATCAAATCTCGTAGCCATTTCAACCGATATCGAAACACAAAGTTTTGTCAGCGAACACATGGATGTATTTTATTTAATGAGTCAGCCATGAGTCAACAAGTTAGACTTATGATATGAGTTGACTCATCAGATGGATGTTTCCGTTTTTCATTTAATTTCCATTATTTATTTAGCTTTTGTTTTTCATTTAGTTTCCGTCTTCATTTAGTTTACATTTTTCATTATGGGTATATACTATTATTATTTTTATTAATTTATTATTACGATTGTTATTAACCAGTTAAGTGTGAAAAGGAATCTGATTCATGGGGTTTAAAGTAGACATATGGTATTTTATAGCCTAATTTGGGAAGGAAAACTTCTACTATTGTTAACTCATTTAGTTTCCAGTTCCCATTTAGTTTTCATTTTACATTTAATTTCCATTTGTCATTTAACTTCCATTTTCATTTAGTTTCCGTTTTTCATTTAATTTCCATTTTCATTTAGTTTACGTTTTTCATTTATTATACTATTGTTATTAGGGACAAGTTATTCTACCTATTCATATTCTGCCTACCTTTGTCTATCCCTTTCAACACTGTTAGATTATAATCTCATCCAATGGTGGATATTTGCAGAATAAAATAAATATTTTTTCTTCTTTCTTTCTTCTCACTTCTTCTCACACCTTTTTTCTCTCCTCCCCTTTCTCTCTATGCTTGCGATTTATATTGTAAGAGAAAAATAAAATTATCCAATTAGGAATCGCTTTGAAAAATCATACACAGCCCATACTTGATTTTCACAAAAAGATCTTTTAGTGCGATCCTTGTAAAAATCATGGAAATTAGGATCAGGGACATCTATTTGCATGTGTTTTTTCTTTTTTTCTTTGATCGAGTATGCGTTTTTCATTTTGGAGAAAGAGATTTAGAGAAAAAGGGTGTGGGAGGAAATGAGGAGAAAAAATAGTTTATTTTATTCCACAGATATCCACCGTCGGATGAGATTGTAATCTAATGGTGTTGAAAGGAGTAGACAAAGATAGACAGAATAAAAGTAAGTAGAATAACCTATCTCTTGTTATTAACCAGTTAAGTGTGAAAATGAATATGATTCATGGGGTTTAAAGCAGTCATGTGACATCTTTTAGCCCCAACTTGAGAAGGAAAACTTCTGCTAGTGCTTACTCATTTAGTTTTCGTTTCTCATTTAGTTTCCTTTTTTTATTTAACTTTCGTTTATCATTAAGCTTCCGTTTTTCATTTAGTTTCTATTTTCATTTAGTTTTTATTTTCATTTAGTTCCCGTTTTCATTTAGTTAACATTTTTCATTTATTGTTACTATTGTTATTAAACGATTAAGTATGAAAAGGAATATGAATCATGGGCTAATAATAAGACATGTAGCATTTTTGTCCTGTAATGACTTCTCTTTTCTAATTATAAAGATATTATTTTATTATTTTGAACTCAGATGTGGCTTCTTCAACTATTATATTATTTTGAATTTTCATCAATTTAAACAGAAACAAAATAAACAAAATAATAGTAACTTACATTTTATGAAGTGTAATATGTTATTTTTTAAGGCTCGATAGCTCAAAGCAAACTTTTAATTCTTAAAACTAGTCAAATCAAATTTATAATTTGGTTTATATTATGTTAACTTGAAATATTTTCCATAAGCTTTACCCATTTAAGGGGGCGTGGAGATTTTTTTTTACTTGGGAGTCACGATTTTCGGGGATATGATGAAAAAATGAGTTTCCCGGGAATATAATTAAAAGGTTATTTGGTAGGTCAAAATATTCACGAAAATGTTGGGTTAATTTTTTTGATGTGATTGATTGTCAAATATTGCTGACAATGTGGATTGGGGTTAATTATGTCCCAAAAAAATTATCAAATATTCCCATCTCAAAATACCACCCATTTGGTGATATTTTAAGATAGAATTTTTCTTCGTAAACATGAATCCCGGGAATTTGACTTTACTAAATTTTTTTACAATTCTCACAACAAACGTGTATAAATTGAATTCTCAATCTCACTTTCCCAGGATTTTAAATTTTTTCCTTCTACCAAACACTCTCCAATTTGAATTTGAATTTTTCTTGTATTGGTTTTAATTTGCTAATTAATGTCAATTAACTTTATCTGTTATGATTTGCTAACTAATGTCAATGAACCAGTCAAATCTGTCACATGTTGAAGTTGATTTCTATAAATTCAAATTCTTGTGAAGCTCTAGCTGTATTTCCTCTTTGAGTCTTAGAGCACAGTCTGAGATCAGCCTTTGTTGAAAGTAATGCTTCTGTTTTTTTACATTAGGCGGTGACTTTTTCTTTGTTTTTGTGTTGTTTTCTTAGATGTTGTTTAATTTTGTTAATAACTCTTAGCTTGCCTGATAATTTGATACGCTCTGTTCTCTTTCAATAATTGCTTTTCTAATACATCTTCTCTCTTACTATTACCATTCTTTTGTAATTTGTGTTGTAGATTTGATTATATATTACGAGATGATGTTTAGTTTTATTGACTAAATGTGATTGTGATGTTGATGTTGATGTTGATGTTGATATTGGGTAATTAATTGATTTAAGTTCACAGCAAAAGCAAAAGAGAATAAGAGAATTAAGGGATTGAGGAGGTTTCTCTTTTTTGGGTAAAAACACATCTTATGAAAATTATTTTCTTATGTACGATTGTTTGATTTGTGTGCAATTTTTTTTTTTATTTTTAAAAATAAATGTGAAACTCACCACTAATGGAGTTAAACAATTTTAATATAAGATGAGAAAATCAAAGCCCTTCTTCTTGTTTATTTCCACAAAAAGGGTTTTTACTTTTAGTTATTATTATTATTATTATTTAAATTTTGTGTTGCAGGTTTAATTATATATTATAATTTATAACATCAAGTTCTTTTTTTTGTGTAAATATATTGTAGGAAATGAGACGTTCAAGGAAAAACAGTAAACACATTCCAAATGATAGACCTTGTAAAGTATCTTTCATGGAGAGAAGGAAGAGATTAATGAGATTAAAGAAGGAAGTATCTGATTTTTCCACCAAAAATGGAGTAGAGGCTATCTTAATTGCATATGATGGCAATGTGGATGCTCCACCAGTGACTTGGCCCCAAAATCCCTCAAAGATACACTCCATGATTGAAAAGTACGAGCGTCAAAGGAATGAGAAATCTGTTGTGACCTTTGATCTCGAAGACTATTACAAGAATAAGTTGAACAAGCTTGAAGCTGAGATTTCAAGAGTGCAGAAAGAGAATATCAGGATGAAGTATCCAACTTGGGATCCAAGTTTCGACAACCTAGGAGAGGAGGAGCTGAGCGAGCTCATTGCTAAGTTGGATGCTAAGCTTGCAGCTTGTGATCAGAGAATTGACACCTTGAAAAAGGAGCATATGAAGAGAGGTCATTAGAGTCATGACAGCTATTAGGAACTAAAAGAGAGGTTATGAAAGTAATGGTAGCCATTATGAATAAAAAGAGAGGTTCTTTCTTATGAAAGATTCTTAGTGAGTGTTTGACTGAGAATCTTTCTCAGAATTAGGGGCTTCTCCCTTAGCCAGTATATGGATTTTTCCTTAACAGCGAGCCAGCATTTTAAAACATTGACAGTAACTGTAGGCAATTATTTACACAGGTTTTATGGTTTCAGTTGGGTCTCTTTTTCTATAGATTCTGAAGTTAGGTGTGATGGTTACCTTTTTTACAACGTGCTAAGGTATCAGCACCAGACATGCTCTTTAATGTAAAATGTTATTTCAGAGTATTGTCCATTGTCTTTAATCTGAAAAAAGTCCAAGCCTTCAATACACAACGTTTTTTGGATATCACCTGATAGCTTATATAATGTTCAGATTTGAGCTGCACTGCATATAATTTGATTGAATCACAAACTCAGTTTCTTTAGTTTGGCTATTGTGAGTTGGAAAGTGTAGGAGTTGTTAGTAGGAAGTGCAGGTGCTGGCTGCAGTTGAGTTTCTTGGTAGGATAAGCCGGTGTTAGTTTCAGCTTGATCACTTGGTAGGAAGTGCAAGTGTTGGTTTCATTTGGGTCTCTTTTCCTATAGATTCTGAAGTTAGGTGTCATCGTTACATCATTAACACATACTTTAGTATCAGCACCAGGCACCTTCTTTAATCTGAAATGTTTCAGAGCATTGTCTATAGTCTTCAATTTCTCTGTTGAAGTTGTTTTTTAAGATGGAGTTGAATTTTTTTTTCCAAAGTTATTACAATTTAGATAAAACAAGTAGGAGGTGTTGTGTGCAACTTTGATGTAGAAGTCATAAAGGGACTAATTTATACAGCACTGAGTAACTGCAGAGATCTTTGTGGCAACGGTCAATCACTGTAAAACAAAAAACAAAAAATGTACATGCAACTGGACCCACAAACCAATTGGCAATTTACAAGACTGCATCTTATTTTGATTTAAATTAATGGGATTTAAATTGTGGGTTATTGAGTAATATTTAGAGCCAAAAGTGATAATAGGCTACGATCATCTATCAAATGAGATTATTTTCAACTATTGAAACAGAAAAGAAAGTATAGTTAGAGGACTAGAAGCAATAGACTTAGTTGACATAAGGCAACAGCTTATGTGCAATTATTTGAATATATTTACCAGTTGATTGATTACTAATATGATTTGAGCACTGTCGAAACTCAATAACTCATTACAGGGAACGACTTTCCTACGACCAATGTTAACAAAATCGAATCGGTCCGGTTGGTTAGATCTGAGAGCTGGTAAATCAATTTAGGTGAAGCAACGGATCAGCCCTGCATTAGAACTGGTGCGACCTAGCCGATTTTCATGAAAATTGATAACGCGATCTGTTAACCGGTGACCTGGCCCGGTCCAAACAAATAATAATCTAATTAAAAAAAACATAATATACATATTTGAGTATTTTTTGCTTATTGACTTACATAAGTTATGTACCTACAACACTAATATTATCTCAATTATGCACTATGCAGAAAATTTTGATTTGACTTATAGTTAGAAATGTCGTTTACTGAACCTGAAGTCCCATATTACGATCATTATATTTTTGTTTGATCATTTATTAGATAATAATGTGGGATTTATTATTTTTATATTAAAATATTTGAAAATTTTATCATTTTTTTAGATATTTGAGTATGTTTATAATTTTTTAATATAAATTATAGAATTGCATATAATTATCGGGTCATGCGATTCTACCAGTGACCCAATAGTTGAACCAATAACCCAATACCTCGCCCGAGCCGAGCCAATTTTAATAACATTGCCTATCATAATTTTCTTCATTTTCAAAATTCGAACTCAAAATCTTTGATAAGGGGAAGAATCTCCTTAACATTTGAAAAAATGATTGTTGGTTATGTGCACTTATTAGGTCCAACAATAAGGGAAAAATGCTAGTGATACGGATTTAAATTTAGTATCTAGCAAATTGTTTGAAGAGTACAAAGAGCGCCTATACAATTTGATATCAAATTATTTCTTGGCAATTAATGGCAGCTTCAAAATGATAAGAACCATTTTGTTTGATAATAATGTCATACAGAAGTCTTTGTTTTGATGCAGCTGTTCACACAGAACTTATCATATATGCTAACTGGTAAACAGCGAGTAATATAAATAAATTGAAAAACTCTTATACTATTAACCAAATTCTTGAAATACTTTAGGGGTTTGAGAAAATTTGCCTTCTCTTTGAAGAAGGATTAGTCTCACACTTTCTAGAGTGACAGTGGTTCAATGCACAATCTATTTCAATGAGAAGCTAATCTTATGACCGTACTCTGAGAATAAGGTGGTCAGAAGATGTTGAGTGAGGATATTTCCAAGTTATCTGAATTTTTTTTTTACATATACCAAGTTACCCCATTTTACAAAAAAAAAAAAAAAAAACATTTTCCATTAAACTTGACTAACGAACGAGGTGGAGAAATTTTACAAAAAGATAAAAAAAAAATTTAAATAAAAAATTGTATTTCATTAACAGTGACACAATGAAGCTTTTTGGGTAGATGTGACAGTGACATTACTGACTTGTGGAGAATTTTTTTTATATTAATTCTAATTATTTTTTTGAGATAAGTAAATTTTTCTAGATATTCCCATAAATTTTGGCTTTTTAAGTTAATTATGAGATTAATTTTAAATACAAGACGGATCAAAAATTAAAATTTTATATCCATCTCAAAAATAATATTAATAGAGTTCAAATTGAGGTCCTTCTGTGTCCACTCAATTCGCTAGTAGCAATTGAGCTATCATGGGGTCACGTGGAGAAAATTTTAGAGATGAGTTTCTGTTCCTAAAATTATCATGTCATATAATACTAATACCATCTTGTACAAACCAATCACATCATTAGGTTAATCTTCAATAAATTTATAGCTATTTTTCTTTTAAGCTAAAGTTAAAGTAATTATATCTTTGTCTAAAAGGCATCTAAAAAATTCTCTTAGAAATTTTTTATTTTTTTAAATTTACTATTGACTTTTTTTTTACAAAAATATATTTGACTAAATTTTTTCTTTAAAATAAATAAAATTTAAAAACCCCCCATCAAAACGAGTACTTAATATATTTACAAAAAGGAATCTCATTAATATTTTTACATGTAACATGCTACATACAACAACAACAACAACAACAACAATAATAATAATAATAATAATAATAATAAGACATTAGTATATTTTGTCACTATTAGTTTTTAAGCTTTTAACAACTTAAATCCTTATTATATAAAAGGCAGTTGAACAAACGAAATAAACGTCCTCTCAAGACTCTCTTAATCAATCTTGAATCTGTAATCCTTGTTTCTCTTTGCTTCTTCTTCTTTGTCTTCTTTTCAATTCTGGCATATGCAGAATTATCATAAACATAATTTGTATAAATTCACCCCTTGCTGGCTAAACTCTAAAACTACAATCGAATCAACATCCGAAAGAGAGGGATTCCAGACACTGTGCTGGTATGGGACGGTACAGTTGAGAATAGCTTATAAGAATTAATTGGTACTATCTATACTGACAAGATGCATCTACTTTTCGGTAGCTCATAACGGAAGAACTCCATAGTTAAGCGTGCTTGACTTGGGGAAATTCTGGGATGGGTGACCTCTTGGGAAGTTTTCTCGGTAAGTGTGCGAGTAAGGACAAAGCACGTTGAGAAGTCTCGTGTTAGTGTGTGGGGACAGTCGTTGATCCTTGCAAGTTGCCAGGCGTTACAAGTGGTATCAGAGCATGGCCTCTCTTCCAGTACGGTGTGGTTCGAGAACGAACCAGGCGAAAGCTGGTGGGCATGTAACATCCTGGGCGCTGACGAGGGCGGGGAGTGATCGCCGGTGCGAAAGAGCATGGACAAGGAGCAGCTCCTGGCAGGCTTCCAGCGATGGGGTACATGAATGAATCGAATCAACACCCGAAAGAGAGGGATTCCAGAGACTGTGCTAGTATGGGACGGTACAGTTGGGAATAACTTATAAGAATTAATTGGTACTACCTATACTAACTATACTAACAAGATGCATCTACTTTTCGGTAGCCCATAACAGAAGAACTCCATAGTTAAGCGTGCTTGACTTGGGGAAATTCTGGGATGGGTGACCTCCTGAGAAGTTTTCTCGGGAAGTGTGCGAGTGAGGACAAAGCACGCTGAAAAGTCTCGTGTTAGTGTGTGGGGACAGTCGTTGATCCTTGCAAGTTGCCAGGTGTTACAACAGTGGTCCAATGCATAATCTATTTCAATGAGAAGCTAGTCTTATGGCCGTACTCTCAGAATAAGGTAGTCAAAGGATGTTGAGTGGGGATATCTCCAAGTTATTTGAAAAAAAAAGTACATATACCAAGTTACCCCATTTTACAAAAAAAAAAAACATTTTCCGTTAAACTTGACTAGCGAATATGAGGTGGAGAAATTTTACAAAACGACAAAAAAAAAGGTTTTAAATAAAAAATTGTCCTTCATTAACAGTGACACAATGAAACTTTTTGGGTAGATGTGACAGTGACATTACTGACTTGTGGAGAATTTTTTTTTATATCAACTCTAATTATTTCTTTGAGATAAGTAAATTTTTCTAGATATTTCCATAAATTTTGGCTTTTTGAGTCAATTATGAGATTAATTTCAAATACAAGGCAGATCAAAAATTAAAATTTTATATCCATCCCAAAAATAATATTGATAGAGTTCAAATTGAGGTCCTTCTCCGTCCACTCAATTCGCTAGTAGCAATTGAGCTATCATTGGGTCAAGTGGAGAAAATTTTAGGGATGAGTTTGTGTTCCTAAAATTATCATGTCATATAATACTAACTAGTTGATTACCCGTGCGATGCACGGAGAAAAAAAATCGGTTTGTTTGTCCCATAAACGAATTAATAAGAAAATCGGTTTGTTCGTATGACATAAACGTGTAACTTTTAAGGTAGGAACAAAAAAAAGAATATAATAATTTAAACACAGTAAATTCCATGGTTGACAACAAAATCTACATTAAAAAAATATAAATGTCATGTTGACAACAATATAATAAGAAATATGCCCAACCGATACTCACAACAGTTGTAAAATATCGTCCGCCATGCACTATTGGTATTTTCTGCTGTTCGAAATGAATCATAAACAATATTTGGAAAAGAAAAAATTATTGAAGGGAATTATATAGTTTAGGAAGATGAATAATTCAGAATTACAATGAAAAACCTTTGACTCTAAAAAATGACAAGGGAATAATATACTGATTGTGCCTCGAATACTGAATCTGCATAACAATAAAAAATTAGCAGAAAAATAGGCATAACAACTAAGGAAATCAACAAAGAAGATTAAAAAATATTTTCTGATAAAAAATTGAGATCTTACCTGATACCAAACAACAATGTTATCTCTTTGTAGAAATAACCAAGTATACTACACTAATCTTTGAAATACTTCCTTGTAGACGATGTTAAAGGTAGTATTTGTAACACAACCATTTTCATCAAGTATCAGCATCTTCAATCCATGTCTGCTCTTTACTCTAGATAGTGCCACATATAATTACCCATGAGTTAAGACAGACCTAGGAAGATAAATGCCAACATGAGACAGCGATTGTCCTTGACTTTTGTTGATAGTCATCGCAAACGAAACTACCAAGGGGAATTGTCTTCTTTGGAAGTTTACTGGAAATGTATGACCCGATGGGCTGATCGTCATTCTAGGGATTAACACAGTATCTCCTATATTGTTTCCTGTAAGAACAATTGCCTCAACAACATGATTCCCCAACTTTGTAATAAGTAATCTCGTACCGTTGCATAAACCTCTTGATTGATCAATATTTCTTAATAGCATCACCGGTACTTTAACCTTCAAAGTTAATTTATGATCAGGAATCCCCGAACATGAGAATGTATTTAAGATATCAGGGGAGATTTCGTCATCCTCAAGAGATGAATTACCGTCTTGTTTCAAAACCTTATCTGAACTCAATAATGTCCTTTCTTCACCCGGAATCACAGCCATTAGGTGCTCGTTTAACATGGCAACATCGGACAATTTAGGAGTCAGAAGAGCACGTTCTTTAAAGAAAGTAGGATCTAATATATTATCCATCAGATTCGGGTAAACAAAATCAACAATATCTGAAAGTGGGTCTTCTGAACCTTTGATCAACAATTCATCTGGAATTGTTATAATAGATTCTCCATCAACATCATCCCCAAGATCACCATCTCCTATTTTAAGCAGCCACTCAGAAAATTCTTTTATTTCCAACAAATTATTACTGCTACTTCCAGAATTGAGACGCATGTTCTTGGTCAAAGATAACAGATGACAATGGGACCATAGATAGGAAGAATTGATGGTTGCATGAACTATATCTTGTCTACTGCCATTTGGAATGACAGGTAATATTTGCCGAAAGTCACCTCCTAGAACGACAACTTTTCCACCAAAGGGCATATCAACACAGCTAAGAACATCTCTAAGTGTTCTATCAAGAGCCTCAAAGCAAAATTTGTGTACCATCGGTGCTTCATCCCAAATGATTAACTTTGTTTTTGACAACAACTCTGCCAAAGTAGAATTTTGTTTTATATTACATGTTGAATCTTCGGTGATCTGTATAGGAATACGAAATCTAGAATGTGTCGTACGTCCTCCAGGAAGAAGAAGTGAAGCAATTCCGCTAGAAGCAACATTAAGCACTATTTCAGCTCGAGATCGAACCAATGCTGACAGGGTGTTCCAAATAAATGTTTTTCCAGTCCCACCAAAGCCGTACAGGAAAAAAAATCCTCCTTTACCTGCCGAAACAGCTGAAATTATTTTGTCATAAACAACCCTCTGCTCATCAGTGAGTGAATTCAGTAGTCTGTGATGCTCTTCTTTCAAAGAGAAACTGTCATACAACAATTCATCCATCACCAATCTATTCTGCATATCCAATAAAGATTCACCCATGATGCTCGGCATGGATGGGCAATCAGAGAGGCATTTACCGTTGCTTTGCAACACCATATCGATTTCTGCCAGGGTTTTGTTTTTTTATAGAATCCTCTGTAAGCAAAGCATCTGAAAAAAATTGAAAAATACAAAAAAAAAGGATTAACAAAGACAAAGTTGGTGAGGAAAGAAAAATAAAGCGAAATTATGAACAAAGCAGAGGGTGTGAAACATAACGAAATTTTTAACCAAATATTAAGAATAGGACGGTGTATAATGTATAAATGTAATTTTATTATGAAGGAACAAAAAATGCTCACATTTTTTCGAAGGTCAAGTGAATTAAACATAAGCAAACTTTTTGCATAAATGAATGCACGATACAGAACGTCAAGAATATTAATTATAGTGCACAATACACATAAATGAAAGCACAAAATTTGTTCTGGACAATTACCTTCACGTCCAATTCTTTGCCTATGCCGATAAAGAACATCGTCAGATAGTAATTCCCAGCATTTTTGGAAAACATTTTCAGGCCTGTTCATTGAGTTACCAAATAACAATAAGGCAAACAGATTTCTCAGATAAGTTGCTGACCCCCAAGAACTTGCCTCCTTAATTGCATCAATGTACTCATTGTCATCAACCAAAAGCCCCAAAGAATAGCAGGCATCCTTATATGTAGGAAAAAACA
The DNA here is from genome assembly GCF_033153095.1 of Gastrolobium bilobum. Lineage (NCBI taxonomy): Eukaryota > Viridiplantae > Streptophyta > Magnoliopsida > Fabales > Fabaceae > Gastrolobium > Gastrolobium bilobum. The sequence goes on from NW_026898156.1 coordinate 13,582, forward strand.
CCCCATTGACCGTTCTCAAATCTTCATAACTTGTACAACCCTTTTGAAAATTAAGTAAAGTTCGGAGATAGGAATCTTCTCCATTATTGGCAGAAAAACGTTTTATTGTTCCAATTGAAAATCCTTGTTTTCTGGGATGCCATTCATGCGTACTTTCTTTTTATACAAATTGAGTTGGATACTCTGCATAAGTAAGATTCCTACCTTCTGGATATTTTTTATTTGCATCCATCCAAGACTCGAACATTGATTGTCTAGACTCCGCCCTAGTCTTGACATCGGTTATTGAAGCATGATCACTAAAAACAACGCTTTTTTCATTGGGTAGGTGAAATGGCAATCGCTGAATAGGGGGGAATCTGTAATGAATCTCAAATTCAAATATTCTCCAAGCAGCTTCACATGCGGACACATACCTATCATATATAAGCAATAAATTCAAATTAAGTTAGAAAAAGGTTATTCCAAGTAACGAAAGGAAACATAACCGATATGAATTCAACAACCTGCAATCATAAAACATTTTGATTTCATCATCTGAATGATTTATAGCAGCTGTCACCCTGTCTTGCCCTTTATGGATGTATTTAAAGAGATATTTAATGGCACTACTTTGACAAGTATATTCAACATTGATATGCGCTTGATATTTTAGAAGAAGTTTTGCATTATACGGCACAACATAACGATTATCAAGTTCAACGCCGTTCTTTTTGACAACACTTCCATCATTTCTTCTTCTATAATGAGGGAATCCATCATCATCAATAAAAGTACGGTAGCAGAACTTCTTGGGAAATTTCTTTGAACAATGTCCGTTCTTCATGCAAGGAGACTTGTAATTATCAGGACCACAGGGTCCATGCATCATATAACTCGTGACAGATGCAAAAAGTGAAGGATTGGAATCTTTGTTAGGAATCTCAGCTGAAATCAAATTATCAATGTCAAGTCCAGTATTAGGTTTTTCGGAGGGATGCAAGAAAAGTAGAATATGAGCATGAGGCAGTCCACGTTTCTGAAATTCAATTGTACAAACATCTGTTACATTAAACAAACAGACAGAGTTAGTTAAAATCAATAAATTGGTTTTTTTCGATTTTTATTTTGAATTTTTTTGGTAGGATACATAAAATTGTGATCCGGTTTGTCCAATTATTTTCTATATATCAATGTGTAAATTTTGTCATAAAAATCGAAAAACAAAATCTCAACAATACACTTACGTGCATTAACTGTGCCAAGAACACGACCCTTTTTTAAATCATGTAGCAATTCGTCCAATTTGAACTTGAATACTCGGCAAAGAATATCAGGACGATCTTCAGCGTTGAGTTTTCTTGCCTTAAGAAATCTGGTAATCTCTGGCCACTTAGGATTGCAGGTGATCGTTATAAACAGATGAGGATATCCAGCCCAACGGCAGATTGCAAAGGCATCTTTACAATTCTCAGCCATATATCTAGGTCCGCCTGTGAACGAAGAAGGAATAATGATTCCAGTGTTTATAGCTTCATCTTCACCCCTGTCAAATGCATTTTTAATATAGCTTCATTCTTCAACCATAGTGTAAGCAAACCTGTCCAAATGCATTTTTAATTTTTTTGTATAACTCTGCATGCTAACATGGATCTTGGTTATATTGTATAAAATCGCTCGACATCATCACGATAACCATCTTCACCATAAGGAAATAACAAAGGATACTGCAATCCAAGATACAACGGATGCTTGACATCTATACGCTGCAAAACTCTATTTGTGTCTCAACAACAATATCCGCTATCACCCAATGCAGTATATCCCCAACAATAGTCCAACCTGACGCAGACAGAAGTATAAACTCTGCCATCACTGCCACGCTTTCGAATAAGCCTCAACTTCACTCCACTAAAGTCATCTTCCCTATATCGATCTCTAGCGTACCTAAAAGATTGAGCAATACTGTTGTGTTTATCCAGCATTTGCTTCAATGATAGGACAATATCAGGATCAAGCATATCTTCACTGTTTATCGAACTGCAAGAATAATGTCATAAAAATAAGTAAAAAATAAATAAAAAATATACACCGTAATTGATAGATGACAATAGATTAGAAAATAACGTGCCTTAAACAACCCAATCTGTTGTCAACTTCATTGTCAGTATCGTATATATATAGCTGAGCAAATTTTGGAGTATGACTGTCAGCTGGAATAAGGCTGCCTATTAAATGATGCACTCGTCCCCCAACTCTAAAACAATAAGGGCCAGAAGCTTGATTCACTGATCCGTCCACTTTTGCTCCAAAGGAGGTGAAGGAAAATATCATATTGTATGCTCGAATATTCCGTAAATAGTGGCGGCTGTTGATATTTGAATTATCATGCAAATTAAGCAAAGCATCAGGAGGAACTTTCAATAAAGGAAGTTTTACTTTTCCATTTACGCAGCACAAACCAAACTCTGGTGTGCTGGGTTTATGATTTTTTTTATTTCTCTCCTCGTACCACAAATGTGCTCCGCATTTCTCGCAAACAAAAGTAGGATCCCCCGCATCCCAATAATCTTAATAAATACAAACACAGAGAAATCACGATAGATGCATAAATTAGGTTCGAAAGAAAAATGAACAAAATTTAAATTGATGCAAATACCTTCACTGTTAGAAGTAATGTTAGGCACAATGGAATTATTCATATAAGTACCTGTAGCATAAAGAAAAAATGACACGAAGATATTAGAAATCATTTCAATACGAACATTTTGAATATTTTTTCTTGCTATAAGTAGAATTTAATTAGTATAGGGAATTTCGTAATAAAAAAACCACAAAAAATTGTGATAGTATGTCGTGCGTGCTCATATTAATATGGTTCTGTTGTAAATACATAATGAATAACGTTTTTTTTATCTCACTTTGTTTGAGGGCATGCGTTGCAGCACTACTTCCATAGGTATCACCTGGAGTAGAATATTGTATCCTTTACAACAACAGAAAATTGAAACAGTGTTAATTCAGTTATATGGTTTCACAAAAGTAGTAACAGTATACAGTTACTAATAAAAAAAATTCATTCTGATCATAACTTGTCATGGAGTCAGAATTAGATATCGTAGTAAGAGTTGAATGTATGGACACAACATCATTAACATCTATTCCTATTTTTGAAATTTCAAAAGTTGAGTAATTAATATACCACGCATAAAATGAATGAACAATAAGTAACACATGACAAATTACCTGTTAAGTCTTCCATTCGAGTTATATTGTCTATATTAATAAAACGCCTAGAATTCTTCTTTTCAACCAGTATGCTTTTTTGCCTCATTCTAGCATTTTTGGTATCTATCAAAAAATATGAGGATGCCAATTTTTTGAACCAAATGAATTACGAAGCAAACGATAAAATTAAATACTTACGGAGCTATTTTTTTTATCAAACCAAATGAATTTAATAGACACAATTTGAATATTTTGAATACGAACATTTTGAATATTTTTTCTTGCTATAAGTAGAATTTAATTACTATAGGGAATTTCATAATAAAAAAACCACACAAAAAATGTGATAGTATGTCGTGCGTGCTCATATTAATATGGTTTTGTTGTAAATACATAATGAATAACGTTTTTTTTATCTCACTTTGTTGGAGGGCATGAGTTGAAGCACTACTTCCATAGGTATCACCTGGAGTAGAATATTGTATCCTTTACAACAATAGAAAATTGAAACAGTGTTAATTCAGTTATATGGTTTCACAAAAGTAGTAACAGTATACAGTTACTAATAAAAAAAATTAATTCTGATCATACCTTGTCATGGAGTCAGAATTAGATAACGTAGTAAGAGTTGAATGTATGGACACAACATCATTGACATCTATTCCTATTTTTGAAATTTCAAAAGTTGAGTAATTAATATACCACGCATAAAATGAATGAACAATAAGCATAAAATCTTAGATAAGATGACAAATTCCAACATAAAAATCAATTAAAACAGCTGATTTCTTTTTGTAATAATTTTTATATATTTTTTGTAAACTACAGCTACACAAAAAACCAAAAATCTTTTTTCTAAAAAGTTAAAAATTTTAATTTAAAAAAAAAGCAGAATTCAAAAATCAAATATTTTTTTAAAATCTATTTTTTTTTTGAAAAAAGTATTTCTAAAATTAAAAGGCATAATTTTTTTTATAAGTCAATTCAAATAGACCCTTAATTATTTTTATTTTCTCACAAAATCGGTTCAAAATAAGTTCAAAAATGGTTTAGAAGCTATTTATATTTCAAAAGCGGTTCATACTTCAGAACTAGATCAAAATTCATTTGAGTATTTAGTTGATTCAATTCAACTTTTAAATTTATTTATAAAATTAGTTCAATTCTTAAAATTAGTTGAGAAAAATGTGTTTCCATTCCATTCGATTCAATTTGATTTGGTTCGATTATTTTACACGTCTTAATAACAATGTAGAATATGAGGTTTATGTTGTGGAGTCAATCACCCCCTAACAATGGGTGGGAAAACATAGAAGGAAACGCAAGCTTTTAAAATAAATTTTCATTATTTTATATTAGATAAAAAAGGTTATCACTACAGTAAAATTAAAAGTATCTTCTATGTACCGAAAAAAAAATATATCTTCTACTATATTTTCTTTTTCGATAATAGATTTGCCTTCAGCTAATATTCTTTTCCCACCATCCATATTTAAATTCAAAATTTTAAACCATTTCAAATTTCGAATTTTAGATCAGACGACCAATTACAACATAAAAAGCAATTAAAACACCTGATTATCCAATTAAAATAATGAATGAACAATAAGCAGCACATGACAAATTACCTGTTAAGTCTTCCATTCGAGTTATATTGTCTACATTAATAAAACGCCTAGAATTCTTCTTTTCAGCCAGTATGCTTTTTCGCCTCATTCTAGCATTTTTGGTATCTATCAAAAAATATGAGGACGCCAATTTTTTGAACCAAATGAATTACGAAGCAAACGATAAAATTAAATACTTACGGAGCTATTTTTTTATCAAACCAAATGAATTTAATTGACACAACCTTTGTTTTATCAAACAGAGAAAGTAATGTTACCGTTAATAATATTACGAAGCTGTTGTCTGTTACAGCTCAACTGATTGTGTACATTGCCTACTTCGTAAAGTCTACATGTTATAAAAAGCAACAATCAGAAACAACATCGAATAGAACTAAAAGGGATTTGAAATCAACCATTAGAACGCAACACAAAAAGAACTCAGAGCGAAATAAAAAATACCTGCTGGCCTGGGTGTCAGTGAACGGAGATAGATTCTCTACAAAAGAGAACAAATACACAACCAATAAACATGTGTTCTGTACACTGATATGAACTCATACACGTTGAAGAAAAAAATTTAATAACATTTACATACGAAGAATTATATCATATTATTTTTTTAGGGTTTAAACTACAAATACTTTTCTACAATTTAACAGTGAACGTAATGTTACCGTTAGTAATATTACGGAGCTGTTGTCTATTGCAGCTCAACTGATTGTGTACATTGCTTACTTCAGAAAGTCTACATGTTATAAAAAGCAACAATCAGAAATAACATCTAATGGAACTAAAAAGGATTTGAAATCAACCATTACAAAGCAACACAAAAAGAACTCAGAGCGAAATAAAAAATACCTGCTGGCCTGGGTGTCAGTGAACGGAGATAGATTCTCTACAATATGACAAACAAAAGCAACATATCAAAGTCTGCATACGAAGAAATATATTTATTTATATATTTTTTGTAAACTACAGCTACATGTAATAGGGATATGTTATGACTGAAAATAAAAAAAAAACAAAAGCATCTTATGTTCATTGTGAAAGGAGTAAAAAAGAAGCGCAACTTATGTTCATAGTAAGCATTGTAAAAAGAAATGAACAACAAAGAAACTTCTGTAATAGAAAATAAACATACGAACCATGAACAGGTCGAAGGATAGCATTTCGCACTTACCAGTAAAGGGAGACAACACACGACAACCTGAGGTCGAAGAATCACTCAGAATATTTTTTAAACAGTTCGTCCTTCTTCTCTTATTTTGGGGAGTTTGGAAATCTGATTGATGTTTATTCATGACAGCGCCCAACTTGCTTGGAAGAACTTTTGATTAAGAGAAAAGATAACATAAATTAAGAACTTTTTAAACTCTCCTTTATATGTATATAGATGTGCTTCAACGGAAAAGCGAAGAGAAAAGATAGATACTCCCAAAAATACAAAAAAAAAATAGAAAAGAAAAGTCCGCGAGATCAAAAAAACTCAGTGTGCGAAAATGACAATGCCGTATTCGAATTGCAGGGTGAAATTAAGATACATAGGACAAACGTCATTAAGATAGAAGTCATTTAAAATTTAAAATTGATGGTCAGAACATGTGCGCTTTCACTTTATAATTTTGGGTAATAAAAATTTAAAATTTACAAAATTACTTATTCGTAAAATTATAAATTTTAATTACTTATTCGGTAATTTAATTAAATATATGTTTTGCTTTTTGAGGGAGTAGAAGTCATTTCATCAATGCGTCAGCAATTTCTGGTCATGAAAGACAAATGTCATTATCTGTTTCAACGTTTAAAAACAAAATAACTATATAATAAAAAAATGTAATTTCGAGCTTCAGATGCTTGGTTCTTGCGCGTAAAGATTAAAATTTGATTTTTAAAAGAAATTTTTTCCCACAATCCATATTTAAATTTAAAATTTTAAACCATTTCAAATTTCAGATCAGACGACCAATTCCAACATAAAAAGCAATTAAAACACCTGATTATCCAATTAAAATTTCGAATTTCAAAACCATATTTATTTATTAATTATTCTTTTATGTCTGCCACCACAAATGGTCACTTAATTATTCGATTTAAATTTTAAAATTCAATTTTTAAAAGAAATTTTTTTCCCACCATCCATATTTAAATTCAAAATTTCAAACCATTTCAAGTTATGAATGTCAGATCAGACGACCAATTCCAACATAAAAAGCAATTAAAACACCTGATTATCCAATTAAAATTTCGAATTTCAAAACCATATTTATTAATTAATGATTGTTTTATGTCTGCCACCACAAAGGGTCATTTAATTATTCGATTTACAAATTAAAATTGGATTTTTAAAAGAAATTCTTTTCCCACCATCCATATTTAAATTCAAAATGTTAAACTATTTCAAATTTCGAATTTTAGATCAGATGACCAATTCCAACATAAAAAGCAATTAAAACAGTTGATTTCTTTTTGAATACCAATGTGATGGGCAGTGGGACATTCAATGCCTTGTCTGCCACCACAAATGGTCATTAAATTATTCGATTTAAAAAATTAAAATTCGATTTTTAAAAGAAATTTTTTTCCCACCATCCATATTTAAATTCAAATTTTTTAACCATTTCAAATTTCGAATTTTAGATCAGATGACGCATTCCAACATAAAATGCAATTAAATCAGCTGATTTCTTTTTGGATACCAATGTGATGGGCAGTGGGACATTTAATGTCTTGTCTGCCACTACAAATAGTCATTTAATTATTCGATTTAAAGATTAAAATTCGTTTTTTAAAAGAATTTCTTTTCCCGACATCCATATTTAAATTCAAAATTTTAAACCATTTCAAATTTTGAATTTCAGATCAGACGACCAATTCCAACATAAAAAGCAATTAAAACACTTGATTATCCAATTAAAATTTCGAATTTCAAAATCCTATTTATTAATTAATTATTCTTTTATATTTGCCACCACAAACGGTCATTTAATTATTCAATTTAAAAATTAAAATTCGATTTTTAAAAGAAATTCTTTTCCCACCATCCATATTTAAATTCAAAATTTTAAACCATTTCAAATTTCGAATTTCAGATCAGACGACCAATTCCAACATAAAAAGCAATTAAAACACCTGATTATCTAATTTATTTTGTCTGTCAGCTCTCTTGATTCTTGATTGTTATGATATTTGAATCAAATATATAACAAAGATAATGTCTTTGTTATATCATTATTGTGTATATATTATTTAAAAAATAACCATAACGAAATTGTGAATTGAATGACAATCAGGTCTTCAACAATTGTGAAATTTGTTTTTGTTTCTATTGATCTCCATGAATAGAGATCGTGAATGCATGTCCGTGAAAAGAGTTTTCTTTTTATTGAATTTAAAATTTTGAATTTCAGATTGTGCAAAATAAATACATAATTTCGAAATTTAATTGATAAACCATTTAAAATTTCGAATTTCAGATGAGATGACCAATTCCAACATAAAAAGCAATTAAAACAGCTGTTTTCTTTTTGGATACCAATGTGATGGGCAGTGGGACATTAAATGCCTTGACTGCCACCACAAATGGTCATTAAATTATTCGATTTAAAGATTAAAATTCGATTTTTAAAAGATATTCTTTTCCCACCATCCATATTTAAATTAAAAATTTTAAACCATTTCAAATTTCGAATTTCAGATCAGACAACCAATTCCAACATAAAAAGCATTTAAAACACCTGATTATCCAATTAAAATTTCGAATTTCAAAACCATATTTATTAATTAATTATTCTTTTATGTCTGCCACCACAAATGGTCATTTAATTATTCGATTTAAAAATTAAAATTTGATTTTTAAAAGAAATTCTTTTACAACCATCCATATTTAAATTCAAAATTTTAAACCATTTCAAATTTCGAATTTTAGATCAGATTACCAATTTCAACATAAAAAGCAATTAAAACAGCTGATTTCTTTTTGGATACCAATGTGATGGGCAGTGGGACATTCAATGTCTTGTCTGCCACCACAAATGGTCATTTAATTATTCGATTTAAAGATTAAAATTCAATTTTTAAAAGAATTTCTTTTCCCACCATCCATATTTAAATTCAAAATTTTAAACCATTTCAAATTTCAAATTTCAGATCAGACGACCAATTCCAATATAAAAAGCAATTAAAACACTTGATTATCCAATTAAAATTTCGAATTTCAAAACCATATTTATTAATTAATTATTCTTTTATGTCTGCAACCACAAACGGTCATTTAATTATTCAATTACAAAATTAAAATTCGATTTTTAAAAGAAATTCTTTTCCCACCATCCATATTTAAATTCAAAATTTTAAATCATTTCAAATTTCGAATTTCAGATCAAACGACCAATTCCAACATAAAAAGCAATTAAAACACCTGATTATCTAATTTATTTTGTCTGTCAGCTCTCTTGATTCTTGATTGTTATGATATTTGAATCATTATGTAACAAAGATAATGTCTTTGTTATATCATTATTGTGTATATTTTTTTTTTAAATAACCATAACGAAATTGTGAATTGAATGACGATCAGGTCTTCAACAATTGTGAAATTTGTTTTTGTTTCTATTGATCTCCATGAATAGAAATCGTGAATGCATGTCTGTGAAAAGAGTTTTCTTTTTATTGAATTTAAAATTTCGAATTTCAGATTGTGCAAAATAAATACATAATTTCAAAATTTAATTGATAAACCATTTAAAAATTTCAAAAATTCAATTTTTAAAAGAATATTGGTATGATAGTTTATCTGATAGAGTTTTCTTTTTATTGAATTTAAAATTTCGAATTTCAGATTGTGCAAAATAAATACATAATTTCGAAATTAAATTGATAAACCATTTAAAATTTCAAAAATTCAATTTTTAAAAGAATATTGGTATGATAGTTTATCTGATATGATAGTTTTGGTTTTGGGATTTAATTTATTTTGTCTGTCAGCTCTCTTGATTCTTGATTGTTATGATATTTGAATCAAATATATAACAAAGATAATGTCTATATAACAAAGATAATTTCTTTGTTATATCATTATTGTATATATATTTTTTTAAAAATAACCATAACGAAATTGTGAAATGAATGACGATCAGGTCTTCAACAATTGTGAAATTTGTTTTGTTTCTATTGATCTCCATGAATAGAGATCGTGAATGCATGTCCGTTAAGAGAGTTTTCTTTTTATTGAATTTAAAATTTCGAATTTCAAATTGTGCAAAATAAATACATAATTTCGAAATTTAATTGATAAACCATTTAAAATTTCGAATTTCAAATGAGATGATCAATTCCAACATAAAAAGCAATTAAAACAGCTGATTTTTTTTTTAGATACCAATGTGATGGGCAGTGAGACATTCAATGCCTTGTCTGCAACTATTATTCGATTTAAAAATTAAAATTCAATTTTTCAAAGAGTTTTTTTTCCAATTTACCCAATAAAGAAAGTTTGTATATAACCAAATTGTAGAATTAACCAGGGAGTGACACTTTATATATATATAGAAACTTTCCAGCAGTGAATTCTCCTTTATATATATATATATATAGATTACCCGTAATAAATAGTGTTAAAAACTAAATTGACACAACTTATGTCTTTTAAAAGGACAAATATTAAACCCTTAAAAGATATAAGTCATATAACTATATAAAACATATGTCTGAAAACACAAAACGAGAAAATTAGGGTTTTTTTAATAATAAAATAAAATATTTGAGTTCAAGTAAAAACACAAAAACTTACGTTTCTACCGTTTGTATGTGTTTACATGGCGTTTCTACCCGTTTTTATTAAGGACTATTTTTACTAGCATTTTAACACGTTTTCACATTACGTTTCTACATTTTAGATTAGTTTTTGACAACAATGGACATGCCCACCCCTAACCCGCCTAAATTCAAGATGGGTTGTGTCGAGTTGGCTGGTTGAAATATACAACTCAACTCGCTTTGTATTAGTGGGTTGACCATCGAATTAACCAACTTTGTCGAGTCTATGCACGATGATTTACCACCCCCCTAAACCCTAACCCGACTAAATTCAAGATGGGTTGTGTCGAGTTGGCTGGTTGAAATATACAACTCAACTCGCTTCGTATAAGTGGGTTGACCATCGAGTTTAACCGACTTTGTCGAGTCTATGCACGATGATTTACCACCACACCCCCCCCCCCCCCCTCCCTTTTGGTATCTCCTACTCCTATATTCATCTTTGACCTTTGATGATATATTCTTGATCCTCCCAGATTAATTTTATGTGAAACTGATATTAGCAAAACCTTGAAAATCAGGAAAAATAATAAGAGCAGCATATTAAACGTTCGAGAGAACATATGCTCAATTCAAAAAGTCTCGAAAATGTTAAAATGCTATTAACAAAACCTTCAAAACAAGGAAAAACAATAAAAACATTATATTGAACGATGTACAATGTGCTCAAATTAGAAAGATATTTTATCCGATGGAGATAGGTACGTACATTGATTTTTCTTTTAGGTATTGACATTATTGATTTTCTGTAAAAAAATATGGTAAAAGAAAAGAAATTCGGTTAAATATATAGGGATAGGATATTGTGACACATAGATAATGTTACGCACAATGTTACGACTACATCTTAACCGTTGATTTCCGTCAATCAACGGTTATCATTTTTCAAATCAAACTCATTAATTAATTATTAATTCGCAATAAATGATAACCGTTGATTAACGGAAATCAACGGTTAAGATGTGGTCGTAACATTGTGCGTAACATTATTTACGTGTCACAATATCCTATCCCAAATATAATTAGCCACTAATATAAATTAAATATTAGTCATCAACTAATCAGGATTTCAAATTTTTGGAAGAAGATATTGGCAATGATTAAATCGAGACAATCATGATACAGTACATAGGGGAGCTAAATAAGTGGTTTCTTGTGACTTCTCATAGGAATACCATAAGGGGGCGTTTGGTACAGGAGAAATTTTTATTTGTCCGGGAATCTCGATTTTCAAAAATATAATTTTTACAGTTTATGATAATATCTGAAAATTTAAAATTTTAAAAATTTCGGTTTCCGAGAATGTGGGAAAAATCCGTGTACCAAACGGCCCCTAAATTCATTTTAGGGCATTGCATTGAAAAGCGTGGACATATTCAGCAAATTTTCATATTTCACATGTATAAAAATCAAACCGACACATTCAACATTGCTATACGTCTTCCAAGCCTGAGTTCAATTTGTGGGTAGAACAGTGTTCATTTACGTAAAAGAAAATGGCCAAAAAATGTGATGGAACTTCTATAGGAATTGACCTTGGCACGACCTACTCATGTGTTGCAGTATGGCAAGCGCAAAACAATCGAGCTGAGATAATCCATAATGAACAAGGCAATAGAGTCACGCCTTCTTACGTTGCTTTCACTAACCACCAAAGGTTGATTGGCGATGCCGCAAGAAACCAGGCTGCTTCTAATCCATCCAACACTGTCTTTGGTAATTGATTTTCTTTTCTAGTTATTTTTCTCTGCTTTCCTTGTATCAATGGTGGAGCGGGAGCCGCCCCTTCAACTTTATATAAACCTTTAATTATAAGTGTCATTTGTTATTTTTGTTCATATAAATAGTAACTGCCCCCTTCAAATTTTAAAAGATCTTTAGTTATGAGTGTAGTACATTTTGCTTTAGTTATATAGACAATTATAATTTATAAGAAATACAACACTTTAATTTCATCCCTTGAAAAAAAATTTCTAGATCCGTTTCTGCCGGTAGAAGGACAAATGACCCTTCACCATCAATTTTTTTTTTTTTTTTCAGACGCAAAGAGGTTGATTGGAAGGAAATATAGTGATTCTATTGTACAAGATGATATAAAGCTGTGGCCATTTAAGGTCATTGCTGGATCGGATGACAGACCCATGATTGTGGTTATGTACAAGGGTGAGGAAAAACATTTTGCTGCTGAGGAAATTTCATCTATGATCCTTACAAAGATGCGGGAGATTGCAGAGTCATTCTTGGCATCACCGGTAAAGAATGCAGTTATTACTGTGCCTGCTTATTTCAATGACTCTCAACGTCAAGCTACGAAAGATGCTGGTGTCATTGCTGGCCTCAACTTTGTGCGGATAATCAATGAACCCACTGCTGCAGCTGTTGCTTATGGTCTTCAAAATAGAGCTAATTTTGTTGGAAAGAGGAATGTTTTTATCTTTGATCTCGGTGGTGGCACTTTTGATGTATCTCTTCTCACAATTAAGGGTGATAACTTTGAAGTTAAGGCTACTGCTGGAGACACTCACCTCGGGGGAGAGGACTTCGATAGCAGAATGTTGAACCACTTCGTACAGGAGTTTAGGAAGAAGAAAAGAGTGGACATTAGTGGGAACCCAAGAGCACTGAGGAGGTTGAGAAGTGCGTGTGAGAGGGCAAAAAGGATACTTTCATTCGAAATAGAGACCACAATTGAGGTGGATGCAATATGTCAGGGTATTGACTTCTGTTATTCAGTCACTCGTGCCCAGTTTGAGCTACTCAACATTGACCTCTTTAGAAAGTGCATGGATACTGTTGAAAGGTGTCTGACTGATGCTAGTACGGACAAGAGTGATGTACATGATGTTGTACTTGTTGGTGGCTCTTCTAGGATTCCCAAAGTGAAGGAGCTATTGCAGGACTTCTTCAAGGGGAAGGATCTCTGCAAGACTATCAACCCTGATGAGGCTGTTGCTTATGGAGCAGCTGTTCAGGCTGCTTTGTTGAGTCAAGGCAATAGGTTTGCTCCAAACTTAGTGCTGTCGGATGTTACACCACTGTCACTTGGTATATCCACAAAAGGAGATCTCATCAGTGTAGTGATTCCTAAGAACACTACTATTCCTGTCAAGAAGGAAAGTCCATATAGTTCACCTGAAGATTACTTATCATTGGTCTCAATTAAGGTCTATGAGGGTGAGAGAACAAGAGCTAGTGATAACAACTTGTTGGGCTCATTCAATCTTTCAGTTCCCTCTGCACCCCGAGGCCTTCCTATCAATGTATGCTTTGATATAGATGCTGATGGTATACTAAATGTATCTGCTAAGGAAGAAACTGGTGGCAACAAGAAGGACGTTACTATAGCCAATGAAATTGGAAAACTGTCAGCGGTAGAAATTGAGAGAATGTTGCTGGAAGCTGAGATTTACAAGGCTGAAGATATGAACCACAAAAAGAAGGTTGAAGCAATGAATGCTTTGGATCGATATGCGTACATGATGGAGAATGAATTGAAGGATACAATTATTAGTGCTAAGATTTTACCTCAAGTCGAGCAGGAAGTTAAGGCTGCAATTAGAGTAGCCAGAAATTTGCTTGACGATAAACAGCAAGAAGAAACAAATGTGTTTGAGAACTGTCTGAACATGCTTAAGAGCATTTTCAAAACAGTTACAGCCGAGCTGAACTCTGATAAGGAAAATGTCGAGGATGATTATTAATCAAATTTGAGAAATTTGATTTGGATGTAACTACTTAATTGATGGTATAAGAGTTGCTTTCTTCTTTTGCTTCCTTGATTATGTGTTCATCACTAAAATATGCTTTAGCCTAAAATTGGGGTTAGGACCATTTGTTCTTCGAGTTTTGAGGGTCCAGACTTGAGATTCCGCTTGATTGTTGATATTAGTAAAAATATTTTATTGCAGTAATTTCTATCCAGAGTTATGCCATTGAAAATCGTTTCTCTTCCTTTTATGTATTTAATCTATGCGCAACTGTTAATTAGATTGGTTCAAATATATATATATATATATATATATATATATATATATATTTTGAAATATTTCAATCAGTTCACCTTATAACTAGTCCAATTCGAAGTGAGTTCCAAAATTAAGACTTTAAACCTTTTTCAAAAACAATAGTATCAATTGGTTCAAATGTTGAACGGCTAAATTTAAGTGTTACTGACGATCTTATCTTTTATTTGACAAGTAATTTATAAGTATCTATATTTTTTTTATAAGTATCACTGTATGCCTTTGACCTTGAAAGGAGACAACTTCTTTCCTATATATGTATTCTTCGGTTAGGCAAAACTTAATATTTACCAATTAAATTTTAATTTAGTACACTTGTGCTGAATAAGAATGATTTTGCTTTCCATGTTGAGCGCATATTTCTAAGATTTTTTTGTTAGAGGTGGAGCAAGTGAGTTATTGCCAACAACTTCTTCACATAGCCTGAATGGAATGGAAGTCCCACAACTTTCCAAAACATTGAACGTCAAGCAGGAGCTTGCTTGCACCGCATGAAAAGTATAAAAGTGAATATTCATTCATTTTGTGTAATATTTAATGATGATTAATTTTCTCATTTATACACACAATATATAAGTGGGATCCACAAAAAAATAAAAAGACAAAAATAAGGCGGGACCCACCTTTTAATTATAGGTGTAACATGACAAAATTTCTTCATGTAAATTGAGAAATTATTTTCCATATTTAATACATTTATTTCACTAATTTAGTTTTTCCTTATTTCTACTACTAACCAAATTCTGCCTATTAAATTTATGGGTTTGTTTTTTCTGATGTTACTTTAGATAACTTTATCTAATGTTCATCAAAACGACGTCGTTTTGGAACGGAAATCATGGTATTTTTGTAATTTTAATTTATTTCAAGGTTATAATAGTCTTTATCACTCTAATTTTTTAATTTTTCAACTCCAAAACGACGTCGTTTCGATGAACATTAGATAAAGTTATCTAAAGTAACGTTGGAAACTTTTTTCCCTAAACTTATACAATTTAAAAATTAATGAGTAATTTATTGAACTATTTCTTTTTTAGTATACATAGCACGTTTTTAGAATATAAGTGATACTTTTTATGTATTTCATTTAATTATTTTAAAATGCACATTTTAGATATATAAGTGGATTCTCATCATTAGCATCTATATTGCTCCGACACTGATATGGAACACGGAAAACAACATGGCACGACGACATATTAAATTTAAAAAATATTAGATTTTATCATGTTAGTACATATTTTGATATTAAATAATATTTTTAATTTATGTAGTGTATATTACAGTTAATATTCAATATTTAAAAAAAAAGTTTAAACTAAACTTATAATAGCCATCAATTTTGCAAGAAACATAAGAGGTCAATATTTATTATTATATTTTCAAATTGAAAATATCTTATATACTTCACTAAGATTTATTCGGTATCCATTTTTATTTTTATTATATCATTTTGGTAAAACATCGATCAATTTTTTCAAAATACGTAATGAAAATTAAAATATTATAGATGTCATAGAGCGTGTTAGAGTATCGGGGTGTCGAGAAGTGTCAGACACCACAGTAAAAGTTTTTGAAGTGTCCCCATAACATAATTTAGCATCATGTCCTTATCTTTCTCCATGCCCACAAGATGGATCTGCATAATCGTACGGAAATGAATAGAAAGCGATTCTTCTTGTTCCAAAAAAATCAAAAAAGTATTTCTTAGGCCAGAAAAATTAAGAAACACGATCATAAGAGTTTAGTTGGTAACTATGACACTTGCAATTAGTACGGGCATGCTGGAAAATGAGGATGAAACTAATAATGCGTTTTTTAAGGCTAGGTGGAGTAGGTTCTTACAAAAACAACTTATTCACAATATGATCATATGCAGATACTGCCACAATTTCCCACAACATGGAGCACTCACAGTCCCACAAGCAACTAACCCATTTCATGGAATGACACACACAACCCTTTAATAATTCATTTTCCCCCCATGTTTATGTACACTACATATACACATACATACCTTGGTCCTTCAGAGTTCAAACTATAGCATTCTAGATAACTAATATACTTAGAGACACATATACAGGTATCTGATGGAGTCAGGGAAAAAGGGTGAGGCAACTACAGTTACAATACATGAAAAAAAGAACACTTCCAAAGGGAAAGGTGTTACCTGGGATGTTCCTCATTCTGCAGATTCAGTTTCAACAAAAACTGGTTCACACCCAAGACCTGCAGGATGGAAAAAAGGAATTGCAATTGCAGATTTCGTCCTGAGACTCGGTGCCATAGGGGCTGCTATAGGTAGCGCCGTTATCATGGGAACCAATGAAGAACAACTTCCATTTTTCACACAGTTCCTCCAGTTTCATGCTGAATGGAATGACTTTCCCATATTCCAGTAAGTTTATGTAGTTAGTTATGGATTTAATTAAGAATTATTTACTGTATTAAGATACATGTATTAATTGTTAAGATGTATATATGGACAGAGATTTTTATGTCTGTAATTAGAGGAAATTCTATTAGCTCTAGTTCATCCACTATTTTTCTTGATTCATACGCAGGTTTCTGGTGGTGGCAAATGGAATAATCAGTGGATACCTTATTCTTTCCCTTCCCTTCTCATTTGTGTGCATTGTTCGACCCCATGCAGTTGGACCAAGGCTTCTACTCATAACATTGGACATAGTAAGCTCGTATCCAAAATTAGTATATGACTTACAAAATAACATTCACTTTAGTATCTTAATAAATATGAGTTTAATGTTTATCTGCAATTAAAAAATAATTTTATCTCTTGCACGTAGATGAAAGTTGGTGGACTCAAAAAAAATTTCTATCTTCTTCTGACCTAGTCCATTTTCATATATGTGCAGAAGATAAAATTATTTCATATATATATATGGAGGAGAAATCTTTTAATTTCGGTTAAAGACTAAGAAGTCTTACTTTTTATCTCAGTTATTTATTTTAGTTCATCTAACAACTATAATTTATTTAGAATTAATAAATAATTAATTGGCATAATTCAATAAACTATAACTGTTAAACAGATAAAAATCCATAGCAAAGATACCCCCTATCTCTTTTAATATATATATATATATATATATATATATATATATATATATATATATATATATATATGAGGAAGGTTATACTTACAACTTTTTTTCTTTATAACCTCTTACAACTATATCTTAACACCGTTGATTTTCGCCAATCAACGGTTATGATTTTCGTCAATTAAACTCATTAATTAATTATTAATTCACAATAAATAATAACCGTTGATTGGAGAAAATCAACGGTGTTAAGATATGGTTGTAAGAGGTTATAAAGAAAAAAGGTTATGAGTATAACCTTCCCCTCTCTCTCTCTCTCTCTCTCTCTCTATATATATATATATATATATATATATATATATATTTAAGTATTTCTGATATAACAGGATATAAGATTATTTTTTGCAACTCAAAATGACCCTGTTTCAAATTTGGGGGGAAATGCACGACAACATTTTGGATTATAGTAGATAATTATATTTTATGTGACAAAAAAAATAAGAGACATTTATAATTATTCATTATATATATAATTTTCATAGGAAAAATGTGTGTCCTTTGAAAAGATACACACTTAAGTCCTTTTAAGAGTGATTTAGATACAAAGAGGTGAGTCAATATTTTTATTTTTTTTGACTATATATTTTTTTTCAATAAGACTTGCATTTTTTTGTATTTATCTCTTTCTTAAAAGGATCTAAGTGTATCTCCTGGACACACACTTTTCTCAATTTCTTTTAATATAATTGAAAGAAACCGAAATTGATCATAACTGGAAACTTCAGGTAATGATGGGTTTAATCACAGCTAGTGCTTCATCTGCTGCTGCGATTGTGTACTTAGCTCATAATGGGAGTCAAGAAGCAAATTGGATTGCTATTTGTCAAGGGTACACCAACTTCTGCCAAGCTGCTAGTGAGGCTGTGGTCATTTCGTTTCTTGCAGCAATTTTCTTCGTGTGTTTGGTCTCGCTCTCTGCTTTCGCTCTTATAAGGAATTGAATTACTGCCCGCTAACGAGGGATGATGATATTGGGTATTATGTTATTAATTTTAGTCAAATTTACTGTTTGCTTGTCGATTGTTATTGAAAAGTGAGTGATATGTGTATAAAAATATGTGTGTGAAATTTCATGTATTTTAAATGTGGCGTGTTAAATACACAGGGAAAAGAAACAGGAATAGTGTTTGTCATCCAAAGTAAAGAAGTTACTCTTAAAAGATATATAAAATCGTTGACGTAATCTCACGAAACCGTTTAAATTTTTGATTAAATTGATTCTTTACATGGTATTAATAATTACTTTAACTGATTATTGATTTGACGCGTAAATAATTACTTTAACCTCGCGTAGTTCACGCATCTAACAGTTTAAATTTTTGGTTGAATTGACGCGTAAATATTACTTTAACTGCTCTACTTTAGCAAATCAATAATTAAAATAATATTACTCTATTATTTAAAATCATTAAAATAATTATTTTTATATTTTATTTAAAATAAATAATATGATATAGGCTAGTCTGTAGGTTTATTTTATTTAAAGAAAGGCTATGATCTGCTTTCTAAAAAGGTTTTTTTTTTTTTTTTTAAGTTTGAACATATTCTATTTTAAGTCGGGCTGTAGACCCCTAATAAGTTGTCTGCCCTGTTTACACCACTAAAAGTCGGTCACTATTAACGCACCAACAACTGATGTGCCTTCATTGCAGGCAAAAGCACCCAACTAACAATATTTGGTAAAAGATTGTCCTGTTCAATGTTGTCAAACTCGAGTTTCTACGTAGAAACGGAAAGGGGTGGTAGAAACGTAAAACGTAGAAACGACACGAAACGTAAAGGTTCTACTTTCTACAACTTAAGGTCCAGATACAAAATTATATATATGCATGTAAAAAATATATTACATAATGAACATGTGTGTTGAGCCACTTATCTATCTAAAAAGGAAAATTATTTTTGATAACCAAGTATCAAAATTATAAACAGTGATAACTAATAAATAATGGATAACCAATCTACTCTAACTGATTCATACACTCTGCAGATTTTGGATCATAGCTCATTAGGATATAATTTCACTTCTTTCAATTCACACAATGATCCAAAAACACAAAACGATTCTCATAGCATAACTTATCATAGAATTATAGTTTTATAAGACATAATTGTGAAACCAATGCGCTTAATATGAAGAATTCAATCATACAAGAGTTTTGATGATAACAAACAAGCATAGAATCGATGTTAAGGATAATACAACTCGCAACAATCAAAAGCCCAAGGAAGCAATTCATACAAGTCAACAAGAGCAAATCAGTCAACACACAAGATCATCATTGATTCATGCTCTTGAGAGCTTAGATCTAAATGTAAAGGTAATTGATTAATGATGCATAAAAGAGCTCAAAGGGTAATTAACTCTATGCATGCAATATCCATGTCATCTGATAGGGAACAAGAGGAACAGGCTCAACTAATTGGTGAAGAGGCCCACACTGAACTAATGGACATGGAACCACAAGAAGACTCAGCAGAAGAGTTCATCAGCCCAAGGGTTAAATGGTCCAAACGATATAAAACTAAGCCCAAATGGATGAGGGACTATTTGGTCTCTTAAGAGCATCAGAAAGGGAAATGAGAATTGTTATGCCGTTAGGGGAGAGAGAGTAGTTTGTTATGAGTGAGTGGATGGCAATGCTTTACAGGCTTGCCTCAATAGTTATGTTTGCTATTTTTCTGTTATGGAGTGTGTGTGTATAAAGAATCCTATTTCCTTATTGCAAGGTATCAGACGTTTAGTAACCAATTTGGTTAAGGAGGCACCTCCCCTCGAAGGAGGATTATCGTTCTATTTTTCATTGCAGTCCTGTATTTCACATCTGGTTACTGTTAATAACGTTTCTGTGTTTACAATAGCTATCATTGGCGCTTTCATTGAGTCACTTTCACCATGGTTGGCCCTACCCACACTTCCGATTCCATCGAAAACACCTTAGCTCAGCTATTGCAGTCCCAACTCACCTTACAGCAAGACATGCAAGCCATCGTCCACAAGGTTTCTACCCTGGAAACTCGTAACCCCATCCCTACAGCTAGTTCCTTTTCGGGACCTCAACCACTCACAGCACCAGCGGATATTAAAGCCGCAACCCTGAAGCTCGAGGTTCCTCGCTTCGATGGCTCCAATGCATTGGGCTGGATCTTCAAGATCACCCAATTTTTTGAATTTCACGGTACACCGGAAGAACAACGGCCACGAATTGCTTCGTTCTACATGGAAGGCGAGGCACTTAACTGGTATCAATGGATGCATGCTAGTGGTCAAATCACTAGCTGGCCGCAACTGCTACAATCCTTAGAACTCTGTTTTGCACCTTCGCAATACGATGACCCGAAAGGCGACTTGATGAAATTGTTGCAGACAACTTCCATCCGTGACTATCAGTCCCAATTTGAGGTTTTAGCCAACCGCTGCATTGGCCTCCCTCACCCTTACCTCTTGAGTTGTTTTATTTCGGGCCTCAAACCGGAGCTCCGTCGGGAAGTTCAAGCTCTCCAGCCCATGACTCTACCTCAAGCTATTGGGTTGGCCCGCCTCCAGGAGGACAAACTAAATGATCAACGTTCGCAATCGCGTTCCAAATTCTTCAGTGGCTCACAACCTTCCGCATTTGGGGGTAATCGGTCCCCGATCACGACTTCAACGGTTACCGCGGGACAATCCACCCCTGCCCGTACCTTCCATAAACCCAACATCAAACGCCTTTCTCCTGAGGAACTCCAGATCCGCCGTGACAAAGGGCTTTGTTACAATTGCGATGACAAGTACCATCCTACGCACAAGTGCAAGCGTCAATTTCTGCTACTGATTGCGTCGCCAGATCAAGCTGCTGATGATGACGACCTTCACCAAATGATGCTGGATTGCTCCAACCCCACTGTGGATGACGGTACTGACCCACCACCCGGACCCACAATAGATGCAGCCCAGATAAGTTTCCATGCCCTCTTGGGCCATTCTGTTCCCCAAACTTTACGTGTTCAGGGCCGCGTGGGTAAGGCCCAATTGTCCTTATTAATTGATAGTGGGAGTACCCACAACTTTATTCAAGGACGCATTGCTAAATATTTGGGCTTAGACATCCACCAAGCCCAAGGATTTCAGGTGTTAGTGGGCAATGGGGAAGAATTAAACTGTTCTTCTATGTGTCAACAGGTTCCACTTTTTATTGCTGATCACCAGTTCTTTGTTGATTTTTATTTGCTGCCCATTTGTGGAGAAGATCTTGTGCTAGGGGTCCAATGGCTTAAAACGCTAGGCCCAGTGCTCACCGATTATGAAGCCTTAACCATGAAGTTTATCAAGGAGGGCAAGTTGGTCTTGGTTCAAGGAGTTGCTTCTGAGCAGGCCCAAGAACTTAACTCAGCCCAGTTGAAGAGACTGATATCAACACGTGCCGTCGCAGAATTATACCATCTTCAAGCTATTCCACCTCACACCACATCCACTCCACCCGCCACATACCCTCATGAAATCGAAAATATCCTCTCCAGATTCCATTCCCTTTTTGAGATCCCCTCTGAGCTACCACCATCTCGCCCCACTGACCATCACATTCCCTTACCCCATAGTTCAGACCCCGTCAATGTCCGACCGTACCGCTACCCGTATTTTTAGAAACGGGAAATCGAGAAATTGACGGCTGAGATGTTGGATTCGGGCATTATTCGACCGAGTTCCAGCCCATTTTCTTCCCAGTACTCCTGGTCAAAAAGAAAGATGGCTCGTGGCGCTTCTGCACAGATTATAGGGCCCTTAATGCATTAACTCAGAAGGACCGCTTTCCCATTCCAACCATTGATGAGCTACTCGACGAACTTCATGGAGCTTGTTATTTCTCCAAGCTGGATCTTCGTTCAGGCTACCATCAGATACGCATGGCACCATGTGATATCCCAAAAATGGCTTTTCGAACCCACGAAGGCCTTTTCGAATATTTAGTCATGCCTTTTGGATTGTGTAACGCTCCTGCTACTTTCCAATCCACTATGAACGTGTTATTCAAACCTTATCTTCGGCATTATGTTATTGTGTTTTTTGATGATATATTAGTGTACAGCAAATCTGTTGCTGACCATGTCAGGCACTTAGAGGAGACATTTCACTGCCTTTGGACTAACAAATTTTTTTTGAAGCGTTCCAAATGCACCTTCGCTCAGTCTTCCTTGGAATATTTGGGCCATATCATCTCGGATAAGGGCGTCGGACCTGACCCTGAGAAAATAAAATCCATGCTTGCCTAGCCAATACCGACTACCATCAAGCAGCTCCGTGGTTTTTTGGGGCTGACGGGTTTCTACCGTCGTTTTGTGAAGAATTATGCTTCAATAGCTTCTCCACTGACAGACATGCTTAAAAAAGATGCTTTCCAGTGGAACCCTCGAACTCAACAGGCCTTTGAACTTCTCAAGGAAGCAATGACACAATCTCCAGTCCTGGCCCTACCCGATTTCACCATGCCTTTTACACTAGAGACTGATGCTTCCGGAGAAGGGTTAGGTGCAGTGTTGCTACAGGGTGGGCACCCTATCTGCTACTTTAGCAAGAAATTCTGTGCTAAACTAGTATCGTCTTCCACTTATGTCCGCGAACTCCATGCTATAGTCGAAGCTGTTAAAAAATGGCGACATTATTTGTTAGGGCGCAAATTTACAATACACACAGACCAGCGAAGCCTCAAGGAAATAATGACCCAAGTCATTCAAACCCCTGACCAACAGTACTACCTTTCCAAACTTTTGGGATACGACTATGACATTGTCTACAAACCTGGCCGTGACAACCGTGCCGCAGATGCACTATCCAGGATACCTACTTCCCAGGCCCAAGTCCTCACACTTACTGTACCTCAATTTGAGTTTCTCCCTAAACTCATAGAGGACTACGGCAATGATCCATGCTTAGCACATATGATTAAAGAGTTGGAGACCGACTCACTGTCACATCCGGGGTATTCTTTACAACAAGGCCTTCTTCTGTATCATGGTAAAATTGTGGTGAGCGCCACTTCGTCTTTCAAAAACTTGTTACTCGCAGAGTTCCATGCAACTCCGCTGGGAGGTCATATGGGAGTCCACAAGTCTTACTCAAGGCTTCAAGAAAACTTCTACTGGGATGGTATGCGAAAAGACATGATCGAGTTTGTTAAACACTGTCTGGTTTGTCAACAGGTTAAGTCTCCAACTACTAAGCCTGTGGGGCTCTTACAGCCAATTCCCATTCCCACATAAGTTTGGGAAGACATTTCCCTGGATTTCATAACAGGGCTGCCTTTATTCCAAACCTCCACGGTCATTCTGGTTGTTGTGGATAGATTTTCTAAAGCGGCCCATTTTGGCATGCTGCCTACCAACTTTACTGCCACCAAAGTAGCTGAACTGTTTGCGCATCTTATTGCCCGCTTGCATGGAATGCCTAAGAGCATCATATCCGATAGAGATCCTATCTTCATGAGTCATTTCTGGCAAGATCTGTTTCGCTTAAGTGGTACTAAACTCAGAATGTCTTCTGCTCACCACCCACAAAGCGATGGCCAAACCGAAGTCATGAATAGGGTGCTGCAACAGTATCTACGGTCTTTTGTTCACCATCAACCAAAGTTGTGGGGCCAATATCTTCATTGGGCTGAGTGGTGCTACAACACTTCTTCCCATTCGGCTACGGGCATAACCCCATTTCAAATTGTTTTTGGCCGCGAACCTCCTAACATTCCAACATATGTCACTGGCACTAGTAAGTTGCAAGCTGTGGATGCTACTTTGCTCAACAGAGATGCTATACTATCTAAGGTCAAACAGCAGTTGTTAAAGGCCCAAGAATCCATGAAAAAGTTTGCTGATAAGAAACGTTTAGATCACTCGTTTAAACTGGGTGATTTGGTGTTGGTTAAGCTTCGCCCCTATAAGCAGCAATCCTTGGCTAATCGCACCTGTCACAAGTTGGCAAAAAAGTACTACGGGCCGTTTCCAATCATTAAGTGCATTGGTGACGTTGCGTTTGAGTTGGAACTACCCAAGGGATCTCAAATCCACCCCGTTTTTCACTCCTCTCTTCTCAAACCATTTTTTGCTGATTCTACTGATAGGCATTTACCACTGCCACCTACCGATCGTCTTCACCAACCAGTCATTCAACCACTCGCTGTATTGGACATTAAGGAGCATCCTGATTCTACCAAGGTACAAGCTCTTATACAATGGACCGGTCTCTACCCCGAGGACTCATCTTGGGAAGATTTGGCTGAGGTATTGCAGAATTATCCCCACCTACACCTTGAGGGAAAGGTGTTTCTTGAAGGAAAAGGGGATGATAGGGAACAAGAGGAACAGGCTCAACTAATTGGTGAAGAGGCCCACACTGAACTAATGGACATGGAACCACAAGAAGACTCAGCAGAAGAGTTCATCAGCCCAAGGGTTAAATGGTCCAAACGATATAAAACTAAGCCCAAATGGATGAGGGACTATTTGGTCTCTTAAGAGCATCAGAAAGGGAAATGAGAATTGTTATGCCGTTAGGGGAGAAAGAGTAGTTTATTATGAGTGAGTGGATGGCAATGCTTTACAGGCTTGCCTCAATAGTTATGTTTGCTATTTTTCTGTTATGGAGTGTGTGTATAAAGAATCCTATTTCCTTATTGCAAGGTATCAGACGTTTAGTAACCAATTTGGTTAAGGAGGCACCTCCCCTCGAAGGAGGATTATCGTTCTATTTTTCATTGCAGTCCTGTATTTCACATCTGGTTACTGTCAATAACGTTTCTGTGTTTACAATAGTTATCATCATCTATCACTTGAAAGCCTTAATTGTTATGAAAAATATCCTTGACATGTTTAATAACTTCAAAACATCTTGTACAAGTCAAGGAAATACATTGAAAGTGATTAGAGACCAAAAGGAATACTTTACAACTTATAAAACTGCATAATTAAAGAAAGTATTCGAATACTCCATTGTCTGTATTCGAATACTCATGCTGAGAACAAAGTATTCGAATACTGTGAGAAAAGTATTCGAATACTAGTTGAAGTATTCGAATACCTCACGAATAGTATTCGAATACTTACTGGACAGTAAGCAGTATAACGGCTATAAACGGCTAGTTTTGCGAAAATGTGTGTTCAAAGGGTCATGGGGGGCCTCTATAAATAGTGATCACTATTCACATTGATAGGACACTTTTTCTAATCATTATTCTTGCTCTATTTCATATTATTTGCTTACTTTCTATCATCTTGATCATAAATCACCTTTGAGCTCTAATCTTGTGTCATTGATCAATACCTATAAGCTTCAACTTGTATAATCTGTACTTCAAGAGTACATATCCCTTTCTAAATACTCTCAATCTGTTCATTTGTGTTAAGGGTAGTGAGACCCTAGTGAAAGAGGTTGCTCATAACCTAAGTAAGTGAGTGGAAGTGTAAAGGTTTCAAGAATCGATATTCTTGAAAGTTGTAGTGGTTTGTCAAGCACCCTTGAAGCTTGATAATTTAGTGGAAAGTTGAACGGGCGATTTCAATCTGGACGTAGGTCACGGTGGTGGTGACCGAACCAGGATATATAGTGTTTGCAATCTCTCTAACTCTTCATCTCTTTATATTAGCATTATTTGATCACTTGAACCTTTTATCTCTTCTCTTTACATACCATTTGCTTGTGTTAATTTCTATTCTCTAAACTTTGCTTGTGTCAAATTATATTATTCTAAGAAAATCGATTTCAAGAAAGAAAGTGAGGCACTTTACGAAAATATTTTTAAAACTCAATTCACCCCCGCCCCCTCTTGAGTTTGAGGCCACTTGTTCAACAAGTGGTATCAGAGCTTGGACTCTTGTATAAAGAGCTTAACCGCTTCAAGAGTAAAGATGGCCTCTTTAAACAATGATATGCCTCTTGATGGAACTTCAACTTCAAGACCTCCTTTCTTTAATGGCACCGATTATGCTTATTGGAAAAGTAGAATGCAAATTTTTCTTGAGTCAATTGATTTAAAAATTTGGAACATTGTTGATGAGGGATATACGGGTCCTACTAAAAAGGATGAAAGCAACAACGATGTTCCAAACACTTTAAAGGAATTTTCGGAAGAAGAAAGTAAAGAAGCAAATTGGAATGCTAAGGCTAGAAACTTAATTACCAATGCTTTAGGTAGAGATGAATATTTTCGTGTAGCTTCTTGCAAAACCGCAAAAGAAATGTGGGATGTGCTTGAAGTAACACATGAAGGAACTAGTGAAGTTAAAGTCTCTAGAATTCTAGGATTGACTAGAGAATTTGAATTATTTGAAATGAATGATGGTGAAACTATTCATAGCATGCAAAAAAGGCTAACCCATATTGTTACTCATTTGGATGCTTTAGAAGCTTCATACAATAATTTTCAAATGGTCACTAAAGTCTTGAGGAGCTTGAATAGGGATTGGCAACCTAAGGTGACGGCTATTTGTGAATCAAAAGATTTGAAGAATATGTCCATTGCTACACTCTTTGGAAAGCTTCAAGAGCATGAGCTAGAATTAGCAAGACTAACTTTGAAGGAGCAAGCCAAGAAGAAAAGCAAAGGATTAGCTTTGCAAGCCACTAGCTCCAAATCTCAAGTGGAGGAGGAGAAGGAAAAGGAGCCATCTAAAGATGAATTAGATGAAGATGAAATGAGTTTCTTTGTAAAAAAGTATGGAAATTTCTTCAAGAAGAAGAACTTTCAAATAAGACCTCCATTTCCTCCAAAGAGAAGATTCAAGGATGAAGGAGCTTCTCAACCTCCTCACACATGTTATGAATGTGGAAAAACCGGACACTTCAAAGCCGATTGCCCTAAGCTTCAAAAGAAAGAAAAGAGTGACAAGAATCAATTCAAAGATAGGAAAAATTATAAAAAGAAGGCGTATGCGGCTTGGGATGAAGATTCAAGCTCATCCGATGATTCAAGCAATAAAGAAGCTAATGTATGCTTCTTGCAAGACTCTAAAGCCTCAAATGATGTAAGCAAAGGAATGCAACATATGTGCTTCATGACAATTGAAAATGGCAATGAGTCGGAATCCGAGGTAAACTCCACTTGCTCTTCTATATCTCCTTCATATGATGAATTGCAAAATCTATTTGATGAATTACATAGTGAATCTCTAGAGCATGTTAAATCTCTTAGAGAAATGAGAAAGACCATTGTCTCCTTAGAAAAACAAATTGCATGCTCAAACAAAGAAGTAAAAGAGTTAAAAGATGAAAATGAAACACTTAAATTGATTGATGCTAGTACAAATTGCATTAAATGTTTATCATTAAATGATCATGCATCATCATCATCATGTACTTCATGTGAAAAGCTAACTAGTGAAATTGATGACTTAAACAATGTGCTAAGCAAGTTTACATGTGGTAGAGACAACTTAAATGTATTGCTTGGAAAACAAAGATGTATGTTTAACAAATCCGGCTTAGGATTCGACACTAACATACAAGAAAAATCCTATAAGAACTTCTTCATATCACCATCTTACATGACTAGTAGTCCTTTCATTAAATGCTATCATTGCGGTGGAAAAGGACATAGTGCATCAACATGTAAAATTAGAAAGAATGAAATTAGTGGTCAAAAGAAAGTATGGGTCCCTAAGGGAACTAAACCCATGACTAACACACAAGGACCCAAACAAATTTGGGTACCAAAGATTAAATGTTAAATTTGTTTTGTAGGTATGCTTAAAGAGTTCTTCATCTAAATGGGTATTGGATAGTGGTTGCTCAAGACATATGACGGGAGACATTACCAAATTTCTTTCCATTACAAGGAAGGATCATGGACATGTATCTTATGGAGACAATAACAAAGGAAAGATCCTTGGCATTGGAAAAGTTGGTAACTCCTCATCAACTAGTAAAGGCTTCTTTCAAATCCAAAGATATTGTTTCAACCATTAGGCCTTTACAACTTTTACACATGGATCTTTTTGGGCCCACACAAACTATGAGCTTTGGTGGCAATTACTATGCATTCGTCATTGTGGATGACTTTTCCCGCTTTACATGGACATTATTTCTTACTCATAAAAGCGAAGCTTTTCAAGCATTTAGAAAACTAGCCAAGTTTATTCAAAATGATAAATCTTTGAACATCGTTTCTATTAGAAGTGATCATGGGGGAGAATTTCAAAATCAAGACTTTGAAATCTTTTGTGATGAAAATGGAATTCAACACAATTTTTCCACTCCTAGGACTCCACAACAAAATGGAGTTGTAGAAAGGAAAAATCGTGTCTTGCAAGAACTTGCAAGGACAATGATAAATGAAAACAATCTTCCAAAATACTTTTGGGCGGATGCCGTAAGCACCGCTTGCTATGTTATGAACCGTGCATTAATTAGACCCATTTTAAAAGAAAACTCCTATGAACTTTACAAAGGAAGAAAACCAAATATTTCACATTTTCATATTTTTGGTTGCAAGTGTTTTGTTTTAAACAATGGAAAAGATAACCTTGGCAAATTTGATTCGAAATCCGATGAAGGTATATTTCTAGGATATTCACTCACAAGTAAAGCATTTAGAATCTATAACAAAAGAACTATGGTACTTGAAGAATCAATTCATGTGATTTTTGATGAGACTAACCCTTCGTTGTCAAGAAAAAAAAATTGTGATGATGATATTGTAGAAATCTTGGGCAACATGAACTTAAATGACAAAAAGCAAGAGGATGAACACAAAGAGAAGGAGCAAAATCAAAATGAATGAACCTCTCAAGCCAACAAGAATGAATGTGATCTTCCAAATGATTGGAAATCGGCAAAAGGTCACCCCATGGATGCGGTAATAGGTGACATGTCAAAAGGGGTAACTACTAGAAACTCCATTAGAAATATTTGTAATCATTTAGCATTTGTTTCACAAATTGAACCTAGAACCATTGATGAAGCAATTATTGATGAACATTGGTTCTTGGCCATGCAAGAAGAATTAAATCAATTTGAAAGAAACCAAGTTTGGGAACTTGTACCAAGGCCCAATGATTACTCAATAATTGGCACTAAATGGGTTTTTAGGAACAAGCTAGATGAAAATGGCATAATTACTAGAAACAAAGCTAGGCTTGTTGCTAAAGGATATAATCAAGAAGAAGGAATTGATCTCGATGAAACATATGCTCCCGTTGCTAGATTAGAAGCCATAAGATTATTGCTTGCATTTGCATGTATGGTGGACTTCAAACTATTTCAAATGGATGTCAAAAGTGCTTTTTTGAATGGGTATATTCAAGAAGAGGTTTATGTTGATCAACCACCCGGTTTTGAAAATCACGACTTGCCTAACCATGTTTTAAACTTAAAAAGGCGTTATATGGGTTAAAGCAAGCTCCAAGAGCTTGGTATGAAAGGTTAAGCAAGTTCCTTTTAGAACAAGGCTTTGAAAGAGGAAAGGTTGATACAACATTTTTCATAAAAAGAAAAAATGATCATATTTTACTTGCTCAAATATATGTTGATGATATCATATTTGATGCATCTAATATTAAACTTTGTGAAGAATTTGCTAACACCATGAAGAGTGAATTTGAAATGTCAATGATGGGTGAACTCAACTTCTTCCTTGGTCTTCAAATCAAACAAGAGAAAGATGGAATCTTCATCAATCAAAGCAAATATTGTAAAGAGTTGCTCAAGAAGTTCGGAATGGAAAGTTCAAAAGCAATTAACACTCCTATGAGTACATCTTGTACATTAGACAAGGATGAAGGAGGTAAGCCCGTTGAAATCACTCGATATAGAGGTATGATTGGCTCACTTCTTTACTTAACCGCAAGTAGACCGGATATTGTGTTTAGTGTGTGCATGTATGCTAGATTTCAAGCCAATCCTAAAGAATCACACTTAAGTGCCGTAAAGAGAATTTTGAGATATCTTATAGGCACTACCCAAGCGGGACTATGGTACCCAAAGGGAGCTCCATGTGAGCTTATAGGTTATTCCGACTCCGACTTTGCCGATTGCAAATTGGATAGGAAAAGCACTAGTGGCACTTGCCACTTTCTTGGCTGCTCACTAGTTTCTTGGCATAGCAAGAAACAAAATAGTGTAGCATTGTCCACGGTCGAAGTGGAATATGTAGCGGCCGGTAGTTGTTGTGCACAAATTATCTGGATGAAACAACAACTTAAGGACTTTGGGCTTGATCTTGATCATATCCCTATTAGGTGTGACAACACTAGTGCTATCAACATAACCAAAAATCCCATTATGCACTCAAGAACTAAACATATTGATATTCGTCATCACTTTATAAGAGATCATGTTCAAAATGGTGATTGTGTTTTAGAACATGTTGAGTCCTCCAAGCAATTGGCGGATATCTTTACAAAACCTCTCTCCAAGGATGTTTACACAAACCTAAGACGATAAATTGGCTTAATTGATCCATCATGCTTGTAAATATATATCTATATGCTTTCACTCTTCTCATATTTTAAATCACTAACTTGAGCGTCGGAGCTTTCCCCAAAGTCTATTTGCAGGTACTTTGTGTACTTGACATCTTGGGAAAACTAGGAGAACAAATGCCTTGTGTTAATGTAAGCTTTTAATGTTGAAGTTCCAATCACACCCTTGGAGGTAAGCATGTTAAAAGTAATTCATCATCATCCATAGCTCTAATCATAAACTATCAGTCATCTATATGTTTGTTAAAATGAAAAATTTGCAAAAACTCAGTTCTGTCACTGCTCATTTCCTGCATTTTGTACTGCAGTATCCGAATACTTTACCAAAGTATTCGAATACTTTCATTCTCCAGAAAGTATTCGAATATCAATCGACAAGTATTCGAATACTTTTCTCTTACAAAAAGTATTCGAATACCATACGACAAGTATTCGAATACCCCTGCAATTAATGCTCTAATTTCTGAGTTTTTATTCGAAT
>NW_026898157.1:0-46319 GCF_033153095.1 Gastrolobium bilobum
CGATGTTATTTTAGGGCAGAAATTATGGTATTTTTTAAATTTTAATTTATTTCAGGATTATTATAGTCTTTATAATTATAATTTTCTAATCTTTCAATCCCAAAACGACGTCGTTTTCCCAAAACGACGTCGTTTTGGAATATTCAATATTATTTTTCCTTTATCAGAATCTCTCTCCTATCTCTTAGAAATTCTCCTCTCATTAGGATTTGTTACTCCTCGTTAGGCAAAAAAAATTTAATTATTGTATTTTAATTAAATAATTACGTATTTATTGCAGTTTCGGGAATAATTACGAATTTATTGCACACTGTCACGCCCAAAATGGGTGTCACATGTGACGCCCCAGTGAGGCGTCTCACCCTAGGGGAAGACGTCCCAATGAGGCGTCTTTCATCTGGTGTTGACACGTGTCATACTTTTTTCCAAAAAAAAAAAAAATTAATGATAAAACTTTTGAAAGCCATAACTTTTGACTCGGGTATCCAAATCAGGTAATTCTTTTTTTGATTCCATATAACTTTTCGAGATCTACGCAATGACATCTCATTTGATATATTTTATTTCTCACAAACACAAACCGAGAGAGAGGGGATGGTAAATTCGTAATAGAATTTTTACCGAACTAATCTAGTGTGTCAATGATTGACTCTTCTTATAAATAAAATGAATAGCTATAAGAAAATGAATAAGGCAAATATACAAATTACAAATAATAACGTCATGATTCAAATCTAAACTTAAATGCAAATAGTAACATCATCCTATAATTCAAATGCCGATATGATCCTAGTCAGATTCTAGTCATCCTATAATTCAAATGTAGATATGATTCTAGTTAGATCTTAGTCATTCTATAATTCAAATTGTGATTCGAATTGCATAAATGACAGTGTGCAATAAATTCGTAATTATTCCCGAAATTGCAATAAATGCGTAATTGTTTAACTAAAATATTAATTGTTTTGCGCTCCTTGTTAGGATACTATTTTATCTTATTAGTTTCTCTCCCTTAAATCAGGTATTAGGATTATCTTATCATCAACGTCCTTAACTTTGAATTGAAGTTTGTCATTGAATCTCATGTAAAAGTATAGGGGGGAGAAGATGGAAAAGATCCAAATTAAAAATGCAAATATTATTTTTCTACAAATTTGTGATACTATTAGAGATAAGTGATTCAATCAAGAGCAAACAAGATGAGACCCGTATCCGAATTTTACGCTTTGTAGATGCAATGCAACGATATTTTTTGTTAAAGATAATTAGAGTTTTTAAATAATAAAATATATTTTAATAAAGGAGAATAAGGAAACAAATAGGAGGAGAGAATATTGTTTTCAAAATCAAATCTTCCTTTATTTTGTATTTTCTAAAATAAATATTATCAAATAATTCTTTAAGATTCTATTTTTTTTTATGAATATTTTAGATTTTTCTTAAAAAATATATATTAATAGGAATAAGGAAACAAATATGAGGAGAGAATATTGTTTTCAAAATCAAATCTTCCTTTATTTTGTATTTTCTAAAAGAAATATTATCAAATATTATCAAAATCACATTCACATTCACGTGTAAAACCTTGTCTTTGCCTTCCTCTCACTCTTATATAAGTTTAGTTTCGTTTCGTTTCCCGGCAACTTTGCAAAACAGAACCACTCACACTCACGCATAATTACTTTGTAAAACCAAACCTTGTCTTTCCCTTGCTCTCCCAAATTTTCCCGAGAAAAATTTCCAGCTTTCCTTTGCGCTCTCAACACCACACTGGACGCAGTGTGGTTTTTCTATTCTTCCCTTCTTGTTTTCACTGTCTGTTTTTCTTGCTCTCTTTTTCTTCCCGTAAATGGTATTGAGGGGTCTGGTTGAAGAGGTTCCGGCGCCGAAGTCCATGGCGACGAGTCACATGAGAAACCCTCTTCACAATTTCACGTTCCCTTCCCTTTTCCTGAATTGGGGAACCCAGAGGAGGAGCATCAATTGCACTAGCGCTGCTGACGGCGCGGGAGTTTCCGGGTCAAAGACTGAGGAATCAATGGCGGCACAGAAGGAGGAGTCGGAGCCTGAGAAGAACATCAATTGCACTAGCGCTGCTGACGGCGCGGGAGTTTCCGGGTCAAAGACTGAGGAATCAATGGCGGCACAGAAGAAGGAGTCGGAGCCTGAGAAGAAGCTTGCGGTGTATGTGAGGCGTTCGAAACGGCGACGCTCCGGCGAGGATGAGGATGGCGTTGCAGCAGTGAGGCAGAAGCTCACGCTTGATCTCAAGAATCAGGCAGATAGGTTGAAAGAAGCGATTTTGGCTAACGAAGAAGAAGAACCTGTCAAGCCGTGGAATTTGAGAAAAAAGCAAGCAGAGTGTAATTCTGATAAGGTGAAATTTCACGTGGAGTTATCCAAGAAGGAGGTTGAGGATGATTTCATGGAGATGTTGGGTTGTCGCCCACCTCGCAGGCCCA
This sequence comes from Gastrolobium bilobum, assembly GCF_033153095.1. Classification (NCBI taxonomy): domain Eukaryota; kingdom Viridiplantae; phylum Streptophyta; class Magnoliopsida; order Fabales; family Fabaceae; genus Gastrolobium; species Gastrolobium bilobum. The sequence continues at coordinate 2,463 of NW_026898157.1, forward strand.
ACAAGAGGCCCAAAGTTGTGCAGAAAAAATTAGATGTTGGTTGCTTATGCCCTTTTCATTATGTTTAATATTTTTGTGTTTGTTTTAGTCTTTTAGTGCTTTAGTTTTTTTTAGCACAGTAGTTTTTTTTTGTTTTTGTTAACACTCTGATTTTGATTTTTGATTTTTGATTTTTGTGCAGGACATTTTCCCCGGGTCGTGGTTGACAGAGATTACTGCTGATCGTTACAAGGTTGTTGAGAAGGTGCGTCCTTCCAAAAAAGGGAAGGGCAGCCCCTCTAAGAAAAGGAAGGGCAAGGGCAAGGGCAGTCCCTCTAAGAAAAGGAAGGGCAAGGATAAGTGATTCACATATTCTTTTAAGGAATAGCAAAAAGAACAACTCATGCCAGGTTGCCAAATATAAAAAGAACAACTCATCATATGGTTTTCAAATAAGATTTCAAATACATTATCAAAGTGACAAAATACAGGACCAATCTCATAATCATCTGTAATTAAACAGAACCCAGTTTCTTTCACAAAATCCACATAACAGTTTAGTAGTTCAGATGGACAGTGACCCTCAGCAATGTCTCAGCACCATCAGTGGAAATTTCCCCTGGTGGGATAAGACCTCTCAGTTCTGCAAACCCTTTTGCATTCTTAAACTTCCCTGGACCCCCTATCACAGATAATTGTGACATGGTGCTTCCAATCTTGTAAAGGCCATAAAAGTTCAAGCTATCTCCATATTCCCCTCCTTCAAACAGTGCTGTGAATGCCATCATCTGTCTAGACCCATCTGCTGAACTTGCCACATACACTCCTTGAGCTTTCCCAATTATTTGTGACCCCAACTCAGGTTGAGAAGTTAGTATATCATCTACTACAGTGATTGTTCACTTTATTGATGCATATGGTTGGGTTTTGTTCACTTTATTGATTCCTTATTCACATAGTGGTGGAAAACCATTGCTCTCAGCACTTAGCACCTTAGTTTTCATTATTTTTTGCTTCTGTGTGGTGCTTCCTATCCTTGCTCCTTTCATTGAACGCAAAACAGACTCTTATTCATGGGACAGGCCATAGTTGATGGGTGTGTTGATGGGAACTTTTTGTTTGTGCATTTATCACAGATTTTCTTGGTACACACCATATTGTTGGGGCTTTTATTTATGGACTAATCTTACCTCATGGGAGGTTTGCTGAGTTGGTGATGGAAATGACAGATGATTTTGTTACTGGGGTTCTATCCCCTATCTACTTTGCTGGTTTTGGCTTAAAAATCAACTATTTAATGATTGTGACCCAGCCAAAATGGCATGTGATGTTGCTCATTATGCTGCTGTTATCCATCCCTAAAGTTCTAAGCTCCTTAATTACCACTTTCTTCTTTGGTATGTCTGCTCGAGATGGTATAGGCATTGGATTGCTTCTCAACACTAAGGGCATCATGGCATTGATCCTGCTAAGCGTTGCCTGGGACAGAAAAGTAAGTAATAATCAATTACCAACTTCATTTCATTCTCCTTTTTTTTTTGCAAATATGTAAAACTGGTTTCTTTGTGAATTTAGTGCAGAAGCTTGCCACGGATAATGGAAAACTGTACCTGTCTTTGCAGGTCACTGGGGAGTTACTAGATAACTTGACAAGTTGGGATGTATTGCTAGCTGCATTACCTGTTGGTATAGTTAGTGGAGCACCAAAGGTAAATCTTGGCATCCTTCAAGGCTATAACCTAGGTGTTTGCAGTCTCTTTCTCCTCACTGATGTAGTTTCTGGTATAGATTGGCACTTCCCTTTCTGATATTACTTGTGCATACATAGGGATTGTTGAGAGAAAGGTGGGGTGGAAGGGGTTATCACTAAACATTCTTAGAACAACCACAACACTCTTTGTTGATTGTCACCAGCTTAAGATTGCAGTCTTGGTTTGACTATTTTTGTCCTAAATTGTTATCGTTATCTGTGCTGTACAACAGGTGAAAGCCATGGAGTTGATTGATCAGTTGGAAGTCACAAGACGTGGGCCATATAATGGGGTATTTGGAGGCATCTCTTTTTCTGGTGATATGGACATTGCCCTTGCTCTGAGTACCATAGTTTTCCCAACTTATACTCGTTTTTACACAATGTACCCGTCTAAGGATGTGAACAAACGTAGACAATGGGTTGCCCATCTCCAGGCTGGAGCAGGAATCATGGCTGACAGTGATCCAGATGATGAGCAAAGAGAGTGTGAAAACAAAGTTGCAGACCTTGCCCCTGCCATTGATCTTGCAGAAGCCACATTCTTTTTTTAAATGATTTGCAAAATCTTTATCTCAGCACTAGATCTTGCTTTTGTAGACAAAGGATATTTAGTCAACTTTTGAAGGATGGTCCTTGTTTGATATGTGCAAAGAAAAATTTCAACCTCACGTACCTAAATTCATTTCTGCCAAACTAGACTTTAGAACACTGCATTTAAACATAGATTCAGCAAACAATTGAAGTATAGAAAGTCAAAGACAGAAAATTCTTAGACGCTCTTTGTTTTGCTGATTCTTACAAAGATGTAACCAATTATGTTGGGTTGGTATTGTGATGCTAAAAATGGAAAGACAGACATGGCTTGGTACCATATCTGTAGGTGCCTAAAGATCCTATCAAAGTGACTTTCCTCTATTCTTAATTATCAGGTATCCAAACAGAAATTTAACTTACTAGAGTTGCAGTTGCAGACACAAGTAGTAGAAACATGCATCCCAAATTACTTCACTTGAAAGGAAAAAAGACACATTCATGTTCTTGTTTCATTATATTAAATTCACATCATAAATTGAAGAAAGAGACACCTGCTTAAACATTATGGCCATTCTGCCAACACTTAAATAGAAAATCTACTACTTTTAACCTCGATAATTGCATATATTATAGAAGACCGTAGATTTTTGAACTCTAGGGAAGTTTAAAGGAAGTAAACAAAGGTTTTTCAAATTAAACATAAAGATATATTGAAAAACTTACAAGTATAGTAGTTATCCAACCACCATTTTCTTTCTCTTGGTTCTTTGTCTCACATCTTATGGTGGTAGGTTCACTGAAATTCCATCATGGAGATCCATAAATATACCATCTCTAGAAAAAAAAATTCAAAATTTTCACATAAAATCTATGATTTGAAGTTGACACTGGATCAAGTTAGCACATATAAAATCAAATATATTATAATGGAAATTGTAAATATAAATGTACCCTCCTCAGCAAAAACAAAGTAATAATTATGGCATGAGCCATAGCTAAGTGAATTGCATTGTATGTAAGAAAGGAATCTAATCTTCATGCAAAATTTTTATGATTACTCATGTAGACAACATTTAAAAGTCAATCTGCTATAATTTCCAATTATTAAGCATCAAATTCAATACATGCTAATCATAATAAAGATTATGCTATGGATGTAGTACATATAGAGATTTAGCATTTCAGGGGGGTAAAATTTAGTTCACCCTTTAATTACTATTTACATATAGAAAAGAAACAATTCATGTTACGAATAAAATTTCATCTTTCTGCTTGGTAGAGGCTAGAGTGGTTGTCAGTTCTTGGCAACAAATGACTTGACTGTGTTCTGTCTTTCACTTTTACTAAGAATTTTACAACTAAAATATTGAACTCACAAGTAACTAATGATGATCACAAGTTCATGAGGAATGTTATTTAGGGGAGCTACTTCCAAAATTCTAAGACATAATTTAACATGTCACTATGTATAAACAAAGACTTATACAATTCATTATAATTTCTTTATTTGCATCACCAATTGATCACATCACAACCTTAACTTCACTTAGAATCAATTGTACTTCACATTTGTTCAAGCTTGGCTGAATCATGCATCAAAGGTTAAGTCATCCATTTTTCATTTTCTTAACATATATTCACTTGATTGAACTCAACATCATCAATCAAGCATTAAACATCATTAACACCATACGAAATCGAAGCACACACTTAGGGTTAGGTCATTTATCTTTCTTTTTTTCAAATCTCTTTGTTGTTCTCTTTACATTAAAAGATTAATCAATCAATTTCCAACATCCAAACCACTTCAAACAACATCACAAAAAATGAACACAAACAATTTTAAATGAAGAAGTAAAAACCCTTAATTAGATCAAACGTCCACATGAAAATAATGGATACAAAGAATCAAAATACACCAATAATTCACAACGCCTAATTTAGGCGTTCATGTTGAAATGGCACAAAAAGTTAACAGTTTAATGTTAGGCCATAACTTTTACTCGGGTATCCAAATCAGATTTCTTTTTTTGATTCCACATAACTTTTCGAGATCTACGCAAAGACATCTTATATGATATATTTTATCTCTCACAAACACAACTCGAACAAGAATGGTACTTAAAGATGGCACCAAAGTTTAGTCCATCTATAAATAAGGATACTTAATGTCCTATTAAAATATATACTTCTACCAAGTGTTTGTCCTATTAAAATATTATTGAATCACAATACGTATCGTTATCGTTTGGCCGATTTTTCATATCTGAATCATATTGAATCGTAAGATACAGAAATATAATAAAAAATAATTTAAAAATATATAACTTTTTTATGACTTTTATGGAACCGTATTGAAAGTTACATCCTTCTAATTTATGACTTTTCCTTTAAAACCATTTAAATTATGTCTGCCTAAGAGAAAGAAAAAACTAAATACATTTAAAAGAAAATAAAAAAGGAACTAATGGGTATAAGAAAAGAAAACTAAATCTGAAATCCAATCGTGAACTCTAAAGTTTGAAAACGTCTCTAATACAAAACAATGGTGGAGTCTTTATAGTTTGATTTGTTGGAAGCTTATAACCTATGAATGGTTTTCAAAAACAAAATCCTTCTTCCTTAGAGATTTAGAATATTTATTTAATTATTTCTTTTATTAATACAGATTTTTCAAATTAGTTTTGGAGTTTAAATAAAAAATCATCTTTATTTATTTTTTATATTAAAAATTAAAAAATTTGATTTTTTTAATTTAAATCACAAATCTAATCTTTATTTATTGTTTTATATTAAATCACAAACTCAAAACTTGGAGGTTTCTGGGTTTAAACGCTCTTATAATATCATTATTGCAAATTTAAATTTTGTTAGTGAGAGATAGAATGTAACAGCCCCAAACCCTGTAACATGATATTGTCCGCTTTTCCCCGCGCACAAGCACCGTCGAGCTCACGGTTTTGTTTCTTGGGACACCCCACAAAAGGCCTCACACAATCCATACCCTTATAAGGCATGCTTCATTCCCCTCTCCAACCGATGTGGGACATTACATCCTCCCCCACTGGGAATTCCCCGCTGTACACACCGGTCCAGGGCCAGGCTCTGATACCATAAATGTAACCCAAACCCTGTAGCATGATATTGTATGTCGAGCTCACGGTTTTGTTTCTTGGGACACCCCACAAAAGGCCTCACACTAGAAGAGGCATCCACACCCTTATAAGGCATGCTTCATTCCCCTCTCCAACCGATGTGGGACATTACATAGAATATGTCAAATGAGGTGTCATTGCGCAGATCTCGAAAAGTTTTGTTAAATAATTTTTTTTTACCTGATTTGTATACTGGAGTCAAAAGTTATGGCTTTCCAAAGTTTTACGGTTTGTAAGTTGACTTTTTTGTGTCACGTGTCAACATGTCACGCCTAAATTAGACATGCCTCTTTCTAAAGAGGTATCCGGCGCCGAAGTCCATGGCGAGATCAATGAATTGCTTCAATTTGTTCCCTTCCCTTTTCCTGAATTGGGGAACCCAGAGGAGGAGCATTTGCATGCGCTGCTGACGGCGAAGTTTCCGGGTCAAAGACTGAGGAATCAATGGTTTTTTATGAGAAGAACATCAATGCACTAGCGCTGCTCACGGCGCGGGAGGTTTCAATTGGGAGTTGAATGTATGTGAGGCGTTCGAAACGGCGAGGATGAGGATGGCGTTGCAGCAGTGAGGCAGAAGCTCACGCTTGATCTCAAGAATCAGGCAGATAGGTTGAAAGAAGCGATTTTGGCTAACGAAGAAGAACCTGTCAAGCCGTGGAATTTGAGAAAAAAGCAAGCAGAGTGTAATTCTGATAAGGTGAAATTTCACGTGGAGTTATCCAAGAAGGAGGTTGAGGATGATTTCATGGAGATGTTGGGTTGTCGCCCACCTCGCAGGCCCAACAAGAAGCCCAAAGTTGTGCAGAACAAATATTTATGGACTAATCTTACCTCATGGGAGGTTTGCTAAGTTGGTGATGGAAATGACAGATGATTTTGTTACCGGGGTTCTATGCCCTATCTACTTTGCTGGTTTTGGCTTAAAAATCAACTATTTAATGATTGTGACCCAGCCAAAATGGCATGTGATGTTGCTCATTATGCTGCTGTTATCCATCCCTAAAGTTCTAAGCTCCTTAATTACCACTTTATTGCTTCTCAACACTAAGGGCATCATGGCATTGATCCTGCTAAGCGTTGCCTGGGACAGAAAAGTAAGTAATAATCAATTACCAACTTCATTTCATTCTCCTTTTTTTTTTTGCAAATATGTAAAACTGGTTTCTTTGTGACCGAAAGATCACGGGTTCAATCCATAAAACCATCTCTTTCTAAGTATATAGTAAAGAACCAATTCAACCCAAAAGTTTAAGCTGTCGGGTGAGGCTACATTAATGGTTTTATACTTCTCTAACATATACAAATAAGGATAAGACTGCATATAAGTATTTTCTTCACCTCATCCTCATTAAGTTGAGGTTCAACGGGGAGTGGTTTTTTTATTTCATACTCCTTTTTCAAGTTCATTAGCTCTTAGTTACAGCTAATTCAAATGTGTGTTTATTTTTTTTTAACCGATTTTGAACTTATATGATTTCACAATCATGATGCTTGGTATTATAATAATGACTGTGCTGGTATCTCCCTTGATCAATGCTATATACAAGCCAAAATTTCGGTTTAAGTAATCACAGCTGAGAACTGTACAGAAGTTAAGGAGTGATGTAGTGCTTAGAGTTGTTGCTTGTGTCCACAATGCTCGCCAAGCCACCGCAATGACACGAGTCCTTGAAACAGTAAATGCCACAAGAATTTCACCTTTACATGTATTTGCACTTCACCTTGTTGAACTCACTAGATATGGCACTGCTCTTCTTGTAGCCCAAATGGAACATTCAAATTCAAATGCACATGGTGGAGAACAAAAACTCTATGAATCACAAGCAGAGTTTGAGAGCATAACCAATACATTTGACGAATTTGTAGAAGGATACAATGCTGTTAGATTTGAGACATCAAGTGTTGTGTCAACTTATGAAACTATCCATGAAGATATATACAATGTAGCAGAAGAGAAATTTGCAAGCTTAATTATCCTTCCTTTTCACAAGGCTAAACTCAGAAGGTGTACTAGAAACAACTAACACTGCACAAAGTGACATAAACAAAAGTGTTCTACAACAATCACCATGTTCTGTTGTGATCTTTGTCGACCGTGGACTTGGATCATTACTACAAACAAGTTTGAGGATTGTTGTGATCTTCATTGGAGGACCGGATGACCGCGAAGCCTTATCTATAGCAGGGAGAATGGCAGGGCATTCAGGAATTCAATTGGATGTGGTAAGAGTACTTTTGTTAGGTGAAGCTAAGGAAGAAGAAGAAGAAGAGAACACAATGAACAATGATGCAAATGAGTTATTATGTACAGTTAGGGATAATGGGGTACAGAAACAAATGGATGATGAGTATATATTTTCCTTCAGGCACAAGGCAATGAACAATAATGAGTCAATTGTTTATTCAGAGGAAGAAGTGCATACAGCAACAGGTGAAGAGATTCCTTTACTACTCAATGAGTTAGACAAAAATGACTATGATTTGTACATTGTTGGACAAAGTTGTGGTAGAAACTCTAGAGTTTTTTCCAAGTTGTTGGAATGGTGTGACAATCCTGAACTTGGGGTTATAGGGGATATTGTAGCTTCAACAAGCTTTGGTACACGTGCTTCATTGCTTGTTGTGCAGCAATATGATTCTGGTTCAAAGCGTAAAACTCAACATCAAAAGAAATGTCACCAAAAGAATGATGGTCCTGAGATGATGTTGTGAAACACAGATACAAAGATTAGATATTGCAGATTAAGGAATGTTTTCTATATTTTTAAGATAAATTTATATGTATATAATTCTCGTGATGTAGTTAAGTATTTGGATTCCCATCTTGTTTTTTGTACTCTATTTACTCTCAAAGGCACATAAACATAAAATGTTAGTCATACTATTTAAGATAATCCAAAAACATCATGTTGCGGTTTTTTTTATTATTATTTTTTTAGGATATCAAGTTGACATGAAGAATTCTACAACATATGAAACGTTTAAATCATTAAGGATTTTTTAGGGGAGCTACTTCCAAAATTCTAAGACATAATTGTTGAATTGGTATAAACCTGCAAAATAATGTTGCGTACTCTATGAATAAGGATACTTAATGTCATATTAAAATATATACTTCTACAAGTGTTTGGAATAAAAAATGTACAAGGTTATTGAATCACAATACGTATCGTGTATCATTTGACCGATTTTTCATATCTGAATCATATTGAATCGTAAGATACAGAAATATAATAAAAAATAATTTAAAAATATATAACTTTTTTTTGACTTTTATCGAACCGTATTGAAAGTTACATCCTTCTTATTTATGACTTTTTCCTTTAAAACCATTTAAATTATGTCTGCCTAAGAGAAAGAAAAAATAAATACATTTAAAAGAAAATAAAAAAGGAACTAATGGGTATAAGAAAAGAAAACTAAATCTGAAATCCAATCGTGAACTCTAAAGTTTGAAAACGTCTCTAATACAAAACAATGGTGGAGTCTTTATAGTTTGATTTGTTGGAAGCTTATAACCTATGAATGGTTTTCAAAAACAAAATTCTTCTTCTTTCGAGATTTAGAATATTTATTTAATTATTTCTTTTATTAATACAAATTTTTCAAATTAGTTTTTGAGTTTAAATAAAAAATCAAATCTTTATTTTGTTTTCCTTATTAATAATAATTTTTTAATTTTATTTTAATTTAAATCACAAACCAAATCTATATTTATTTTTTATATTAAAAATTAAAAAATTTGATTTTTTTAATTTAAATCACAAATCTAATCTTTTTTTATTGTTTTATATTAAATCACAAACTCAAAACTTGGAGGCTTCTGGGTTTAAACGCTCTTATAATATCATTATTGCAAATTTAAATTTTGTTTGTGAGAGATAGAATATGTCAAATGAAGTGTCATTGCGCAGATCTCGAAAAGTTTTGTTGAATAAAAAAAATTACCTGATTTGTATACCTGAGTCAAAAGTTATGGTTTTCCAAAGTTTTACGGTTTGTAAGTTGACTTTTTTGTGCCACGTGTCAACATCAGACGAGTCACGCCTAAATTAGACGTGAATGCCTTGGGAGTCACGCCTAACTTTGGCGCGCCTAATTTGGGCGTGAATGAGTGCAATAGATCCGTAAATAGTTTCGAAACAGTTATATATTCATAATTATCTATTAAAATAGTAATTTTAAATTTTTTTGCTACTCAAATCCTGGAAAATGTAAATAAATCTTTAAAAAAGACTCAATTTCTCAAGCACAAAAAAACAAATATATTTTTAAGGAGTCGATTATAAAGCAAATGTGAATAAATCTAGATTTTCACATTTTCTTTATATCCGGGAATTTGGTAGAGGAAAAAAAAAATTATCCAGGAATCTCAATTTTCAGAAATACGATTTTTACATTCAGTTTACGATAATATACGAAAATTAAAATTTAGAAAAATTCAATTTTCCGGAAATCTTGAAAAATTTCTTGTACCAAACGCCCCAAAGAAAACCCAATGACTCAAGCACCAACAAATACGAATATTTTTTTTCACTTAAAATTAAGAAACTTTTGTCTGTATTTTTTTTTTTTTAGAAATTGATTACAAAGGTCTTAAACTAATAAAGCATTGATATACGAAAACCTGAATAATACACTTGGATTGTATTATACAGAATCATCTTTTAGTTTAGATCCTCTGCTCCCCGAGTGTTATCAAATTCGTTTGTAGATACCACGTTATTTTCTATTAATTGTAGTGGTATATATTTTTCGAGACATTACTTATTTTTCAACGAATTTAAAGTTTAAAATAGTATTGACTGAGAGAAATGTTTAAAAATTTATTTTTAACTTTTTGAGAAGGCTTTAATGTTTTTAAAATGAACGTAGATAAATTATTTACATCCGTTCTCAAAACGACGTTATTTTGAGTTGAAAAATTAAAAAATTATAATGAGAAAAATTATGATTACTCTGAAATAAATTATAATTACAAAAATATATTGATTCGTTTTGGGCTCAATGTAGATAATTTATTTATATTTACCACAGAAAAAACGAACCATTTTCAAAAAATATAAATTTTAAAAAGGATAAATCTAAACATAAAAGAAAAAGAATAAATTGACAATTTACTGTGCCAAAATGTCCTTGACTCACTAACTAAAATAACCGAATGATATTCAGAGATGAGGGGAATAAATTTTCTCATATTTGATTTAACATGATTTTTTTTTTGGTGTGGGATTTAACATGATTTTATTATATAAAAGGGAAAAATATTTCTCCAGTCGATTGGAGATAAAATTAACTCCAGTGAATCCAAAACAATAAATTAGAATTATAAAAATTATAATGATAAAAATTATAATGATAAAAATTAATATAATCCTACAATAAACTAGAATTATAAAAACACCTTGATTTTCGTCACAAAATGACGTCGTTTTGGACTCATCAGAAATAATTTATCTCCATTGACCAAGAAATCCTTTACCCTATACAAAAATTGTGTATCTAGTAATCTCTTAAAAGAATTTAACAAATTTTGATAAGATTTACTTATTAAACGTTTATGAAGAGAGAAATAAATACAATTAAATATGAGATGATCTACTTCTTAATTATAATTTTCATTTTTCAATAACTATTACAATAGTTTCAATATATTTTGAAAACTAATTTGACTATTAACTCTAAATAAAAAGCTATACAAATTAATATATTAAAATAATAACTATATACTCTTTTAATATTTTTATATTTTTGTCCTGTCTTAATTATTTGAGCAAACTTTTTAGTTACCTCAAGCCTTATACATTTATAAAAACACACAAAGAATCAAAACTGCAAAATACACTATCCCTAGAGAGAGGAAATAAAAAGTGCACCGTACGTAATCAGCTATAACAATATAACATATCTCCCCTTTTATTTAAGGGTTCGCTTTTTTACTGCAGATAATTTATCTGCAGTAAACTCAATACGATGTTATTTTAGGGCAGAAATTATGGTATTTTTTAAATTTTAATTTATTTCAGGATTATTATAGTCTTTATAATTATAATTTTCTAATCTTTCAATTCCAAAACGACGTCGTTTTGGAAGTAAATACAGATAACTTATTTGCGTTAACTGCAGAAATATTTTTCGATTTATTTAAATATAATCAGTCAAATACTTTTTAAATTTTAAAAATATCTCTATGTAAATATTCAATATTATTTTTCCTTTATCAGAATCTCTCTCCTATCTCTTAGATATTCTCCTCTCGTTAGGATTTGTTAATCCTTGTTAGGCAAAAAAAAATTAATTATTTCATTTTAATTAAATAATGACATATTTATTGCAGTTTCGGGAATAATTACGAATTTATTGCACACTGTGACGCCCAAAATGTGACGCCCCAGTGAGGCGTCTCACCCTAGGGGAAGACGTCCCAATGAGGCGTCTTTCATCTGGTGTTGACACGTGTCATACTTTTTTCCAAAAAAAAAATAATTTAATCAAAAAACTTCTGAAAGCCATAACTTTTGACTCGGGTATCCAAATCAGATAATTCTTTTTTTGATTCCACATAACTTTTTGAGATCTACCCAAAGACATCTCATTTGATTTATTTTATTTCTCACAAACACAATTTAAAATTGCCTCCCATATATAGTGTTTGTAGCCTTTTCATGGTAGTCTTTTCATTTGCAAGGATTAGTGAATAAAAAATTGTGATTCGAATTGCATAAATGACAAATAGGAATTTAAGAAAAAAGGGAATAAAACCGAAATCCCAATTCTACGAAATAGTGTAGACTGAGAAAAAGGTTCCTTTTTTAAACCCAAAGAGAGGGGATGGTAAATTCGTAATAGAATTTTTACCGAACTAATCTAGTGTGTCAATGATTGACTCTTCTTATAAATAAAATGAATAGCTGTAAAAAAAATGAATAAGGCAAATATACAAATTACAAATAATAACGTCATGATTCAAATCTAAACTTAAATGCAAATAGTAACATCATCCTATAATTCAAATGCCGATATGATCCTAGTCAGATTCTAGTCATCCTATAATTCAAATGTAGATATGATTCTAGTTAGATCTTAGTCATTCTATAATTCAAATTGTGATTCGAATTGCATAAATGACAGTGTGCAATAAATTCGTAATTATTCCCGAAATTGCAATAAATGCGTAATTGTTTAACTAAAATGCATTAAATTAATTGTTTTGCGCTCCTTGTTAGGATACTATTTTATCTTATTAGTTTCTCTCCCTTAAATCAGGTATTAGGATTATCTTATCATCAACGTCCTTAACTTTGAATTGAAGTTTGTCATTGAATCTCATGTAAAAGTATAGGGGGGAGAAGATGGAAAAGATCCAAATTAAAAATGCAAATATTATTTTTCTACAAATTTGTGATACTATTAGAGATAAGTGATTCAATCAAGAGCAAACAAGATGAGACCCGTATCCGAATTTTACGCTTTGTAGATGCAATGCAACGATATTTTTTGTTAAAGATAATTAGAGTTTTTAAATAATAAAATATATTTTAATAAAGGAGAATAAGGAAACAAATAGGAGGAGAGAATATTGTTTTCAAAATCAAATCTTCCTTTATTTTGTATTTTCTAAAATAAATATTATCAAATAATTCTTTAAGATTCTATTTTTTTTTATGAATATTTTAGATTTTTCTTAAAAAATATATATTAATAAAGGGGAATAAGGAAACAAATATGAGGAGAGAATATTGTTTTCAAAATCAAATCTTCCTTTATTTTGTATTTTCTAAAAGAAATATTATCAAATATTATCAAAATCACATTCACATTCACGTGTAAAACCTTGTCTTTGCCTTCCTCTCACTCTTATATAAGTTTAGTTTCGTTTCGTTTCCCGGCAACTTTGCAAAACAGAACCACTCACACTCACGCATAATTACTTTGTAAAACCAAACCTTGTCTTTCCCTTGCTCTCCCAAATTTTCCCGAGAAAAATTTCCAGCTTTCCTTTGCGCTCTCAACACCACACTGGACGCAGTGTGGTTTTTCTATTCTTCCCTTCTTGTTTTCACTGTCTGTTTTTCTTGCTCTCTTTTTCTTCCCGTAAATGGTATTGAGGGGTCTGGTTGAAGAGGTTCCGGCGCCGAAGTCCATGGCGACGAGTCACATGAGAAACCCTCTTCACAATTTCACGTTCCCTTCCCTTTTCCTGAATTGGGGAACCCAGAGGAGGAGCATCAATTGCACTAGCGCTGCTGACGGCGCGGGAGTTTCCGGGTCAAAGACTGAGGAATCAATGGCGGCACAGAAGGAGGAGTCGGAGCCTGAGAAGAACATCAATTGCACTAGCGCTGCTGACGGCGCGGGAGTTTCCGGGTCAAAGACTGAGGAATCAATGGCGGCACAGAAGAAGGAGTCGGAGCCTGAGAAGAAGCTTGCGGTGTATGTGAGGCGTTCGAAACGGCGACGCTCCGGCGAGGATGAGGATGGCGTTGCAGCAGTGAGGCAGAAGCTCACGCTTGATCTCAAGAATCAGGCAGATAGGTTGAAAGAAGCGATTTTGGCTAACGAAGAAGAAGAACCTGTCAAGCCGTGGAATTTGAGAAAAAAGCAAGCAGAGTGTAATTCTGATAAGGTGAAATTTCACGTGGAGTTATCCAAGAAGGAGGTTGAGGATGATTTCATGGAGATGTTGGGTTGTCGCCCACCTCGCAGGCCCAACAAGAGGCCCAAAGTTGTGCAGAAAAAATTAGATGTTGGTTGCTTATGCCCTTTTCATTATGTTTAATATTTTTGTGTTTGTTTTAGTCTTTTAGTGCTTTAGTTTTTTTTAGCACAGTAGTTTTTTTTTGTTTTTGTTAACACTCTGATTTTGATTTTTGATTTTTGATTTTTGTGCAGGACATTTTCCCCGGGTCGTGGTTGACAGAGATTACTGCTGATCGTTACAAGGTTGTTGAGAAGGTGCGTCCTTCCAAAAAAGGGAAGGGCATCCCCTCGAAGAAAAGGAAGGGCAAGGATAAGTGATTCACATATTCTTTTAAGGAATAGCAAAAAGAACAACTCATGCCAGGTTGCCAAATATAAAAAGAACAACTCATCATATGGTTTTCAAATAAGATTTCAAATACATTATCAAAGTGAAGGGCAAGGATAAGTGATTTCACATATTGTTTTGATGTTTAGCTCTTAGTGTCACAGGTTTTCCTGTCCTTGCTAGAATCCTTGCTGAGCTTAAGCTTCTATATACAAGACTTGGCAAAGATGCATTAACAGCAGCCATGTATATTGATGCATATGGTTATGTTTTGTTCACTTTATTGATTCCTTATTCACATAGTGGTGGAAAACCATTGCTCTCAGCACTTAGCACCTTAGTTTTCATTATTTTTTGCTTCTGTGTGGTGCGTCCTGTCCTTGCTCCTTTCATTGAACGCAAAACAGACTCTTATTCATGGGACAGGCCACAGTTGATGGGTGTGTTGATGGGAACTTTTTGTTTGTGCATTTATCACAGATTTTCTTGGTACACACCATATTGTTGGGGCTTTTATTTATGGACTAATCTTACCTCATGGGAGGTTTGCTGAGTTGGTGATGGAAATGACAGATGATTTTGTTACTGGGGTTCTATCCCCTATCTACTTTGCTGGTTTTGGCTTAAAAATCAACTATTTAATGATTGTGACCCAGCCAAAATGGCATGTGATGTTGCTCATTATGCTGCTGTTATCCATCCCTAAAGTTCTAAGCTCCTTAATTACCACTTTCTTCTTTGGTATGTCTGCTCGAGATGGTATAGGCATTGGATTGCTTCTCAACACTAAGGGCATCATGGCATTGATCCTGCTAAGCGTTGCCTGGGACAGAAAAGTAAGTAATAATCAATTACCAACTTCATTTCATTCTCCTTTTTTTTTTGCAAATATGTAAAACTGGTTTCTTTGTGAATTTAGTGCAGAAGCTTGCCACGGATAATGGAAAACTGTACCTGTCTTTGCAGGTCACTGGGGAGTTACTAGATAACTTGACAAGTTGGGATGTATTGCTAGCTGCATTACCTGTTGGTATAGTTAGTGGAGCACCAAAGGTAAATCTTGGCATCCTTCAAGGCTATAACCTAGGTGTTTGCAGTCTCTTTCTCCTCACTGATGTAGTTTCTGGTATAGATTGGCACTTCCCTTTCTGATATTACTTGTGCATACATAGGGATTGTTGAGAGAAAGGTGGGGTGGAAGGGGTTATCACTAAACATTCTTAGAACAACCACAACACTCTTTGTTGATTGTCACCAGCTTAAGATTGCAGTCTTGGTTTGACTATTTTTGTCCTAAATTGTTATCGTTATCTGTGCTGTACAACAGGTGAAAGCCATGGAGTTGATTGATCAGTTGGAAGTCACAAGACGTGGGCCATATAATGGGGTATTTGGAGGCATCTCTTTTTCTGGTGATATGGACATTGCCCTTGCTCTGAGTACCATAGTTTTCCCCTTATACTCGTTTTTACACAATGTACCCGTCTAAGGATGTGAACAAACGTAGACAATGGGTTGCCCATCTCCAGGCTGGAGCAGGAATCATGGCTGACAGTGATCCAGATGATGAGCAAAGAGAGTGTGAAAACAAAGTTGCAGACCTTGCCCCTGCCATTGATCTTGCAGAAGCCACATTCTTTTTTTAAATGATTTGCAAAATCTTTATCTCAGCACTAGATCTTGCTTTTGTAGACAAAGGATATTTAGTCAACTTTTGAAGGATGGTCCTTGTTTGATATGTGCAAAGAAAAATTTCAACCTCACGTACCTAAATTCATTTCTGCCAAACTAGACTTTAGAACACTGCATTTAAACATAGATTCAGCAAACAATTGAAGTATAGAAAGTCAAAGACAGAAATAAATTCTTAGACGCTCTTTGTTTTGCTGATTCTTACAAAGATGTAACCAATTATGTTGGGTTGGTATTGTGATGCTAAAAATGGAAAGACAGACAAGGCTTGGTACCATATCTGTAGGTGCCTAAAGATCCTATCAAAGTGACTTTCCTCTATTCTTAATTATCAGGTATCCAAACAGAAATTTAACTTACTAGAGTTGCAGTTGCAGACACAAGTAGTAGAAACATGCATCCCAAATTACTTCACTTGAAAGGAAAAAAGACACATTCATGTTCTTGTTTCATTATATTAAATTCACATCATAAATTGAAGACAGAGACACCTGCTTAAACATTGTGGCCATTCTGCCAACACTTAAATAGAAAATCTACTACTTTTAACCTCGATAATTGCATATATTATAGAAGACCGTAGATTTTTGAACTCTAGGGAAGTTTAAAGGAAGTAAACAAAGGTTTTTCAAATTAAACATAAAGATATATTGAAAAACTTACAAGTATAGTAGTTATCCAACCACCATTTTCTTTCTCTTGGTTCTTTGTCTCACATCTTATGGTGGTAGGTTCACTGAAATTCCATCATGGAGATCCATAAATATACCATCTCTAGAAAAAAAATTCAAAATTTTCACATAAAATCTATGATTTGAAGTTGACACTGGATCAAGTTAGCACATATAAAATCAAATATATTATAATGGAAATTGTAAATATAAATGTACCCTCCTCAGCAAAAACAAAGTAATAATTATGGCATGAGCCATAGCTAAGTGAATTGCATTGTATGTAAGAAAGGAATCTAATCTTCATGCAAAAATTTTATGATTACTCATGTAGACAACATTTAAAAGTCAATCTGCTATAATTTCCAATTATTAAGCATCAAATTCAATACATGCTAATCATAGTGTAATGGCTACTTGAGTTACTATAAATAATCATCATGCATTAACCCAAATTGATACATCACATTTTCTCCAAAGAAGGAACTTGGTGAAAATAAAGATTATGCTATGGATGTAGTACATATAGAGATTTAGCATTTCAGGGGGGTAAAATTTAGTTCACCCTTTAATTACTATTTACATATAGAAAAGAAACAATTCATGTTACGAATAAAATTTCATCTTTCTGCTTGGTAGAGGCTAGAGTGGTTGTCAGTTCTTGGCAACAAATGACTTGACTGTGTTCTGTCTTTCACTTTTACTAAGAATTTTACAACTAAAATATTGAACTCACAAGTAACTAATGATGATCACAAGTTCATGAGGAATGTTAGCAATACTCTTTGAAATTCTCTTTTCAGCACTCTATTATCATGTCAACTTCTATGTTAGCCCTACTAAATAACCTGACCCCACTCTTTATTAGTGGGGCCTGCTTAGAATTTTAACGAACAATAAAAAGATTATTGAAAAGATAATGTAAAAAAGTGTGTTGTTAGCATTTCTCAAAGAATCATAGGCCTAAAAAGATTAGTACAAATGATGCTTTGGTGGTTTTGTCAGTCTCAGCCAGGTCAGTATTAGATAGAGATATAAAAACCAAATAAGTAAACATTCTTCTAGGTTATTAACATGAGAAGTTGATATCATAATCAATGCATGATAAAAATTCTATAATATTGATTAGAACTGATATAATGCCTAAAAGGAAACTTCAAAAAGAGCCAAGGAACCATTATAGAGATGTATGAGTTAGAATCCTGACCTTCTGATTGCACACCAACAAAGGAAAACAATGTAAGAAGCCATAATTCCTGAGGATAAAAGGCCTCTATTAACCTGTAATAATTAAGCATTTTAAGTGACAAAACATAGATTTTAATGGATTTCATGCAAATTAAAATATTAGGATAAATTCATGATAAAATAAAATGTACTTGTATGGCAAAAAAGAAACTTAGGGTAAAGTTTAAGAGATGAAAAGTGTGTTTTTTTCCCTTTAAGTAATCAAAATAGAGTGTACCTTTGAATTTAAGGATATAGCCATCATAACAGCAAGCAGAATTGCTGTCCATGTGACGAAAAATATATTGAGAGAACATGAAGATCTTGAGGCATATGATGTGTACAAATAGACAATTCCGCATATAGAGAGGCAACATAAAACAACGTTGACATAAAAAGTCCAAAGGAGCACCTGTTCCAACTCAATAAGATGCTAATGTATCAAAATACAGACATTGCTATTAAAGCTAATGGCATAAAGAAATGGTGTTGATGTTAAATAATGTCAAACACACTATTATGGGTTATCTATGCTTTGAAGTTATATTCCATCAAGAAAGTAACCTGTTAGAGTGGCCTAGATTTTATGATTCATAAGCTTTAAATTACTCATTCTTAATTTAGGAGCATAGGTTGTTAAGTAATTTGGCCTAGATTTTATGATTTTTATTTATTTTTTGCCAAGTTAAGTAGGATAACAACACAGCATCTGAATGTCATAGTAAAATAACACACTTCATATCGGATTTGGTTGGTGTAGACATAGTAAGAAAAATCAGTATAATCAATTTTCAAGTACAATCTAACACTTTATATTATATAGTACGAAGAAGAGAGAAGTCTATTGAGAGTCATGGAAGAAGGGAGCAAGCTATAACATTTATGCAATTTTCTAAGGGAAAAAATAAAACCAGAAGGAAGGTAAGTGATAATAAAAAGATTGGAGGGGTAAGTGATTGTAGAGTAAACTACATGGAAGGTATTTGAACCTTATCCTACTTAAAATATATTTTCAATCAGCATTTTCGTACTTTAATACTTTCAAATAGTGACAGTGCCTCTAACTACTTCTATTTCTACCACTCCATTATGGATCATCTCATCTCAGCCACCAAGGTATAATTTCATTTCCCCTATACATTTATTCAGTGGGTATGAACCAATGACATAGTCCAATTCCAAGCTAAATTAAACAAGTTCTCCCTTTTTCTTTTGCAACATAAAGTTAATATTAAAATCCAAGTAGCATAGCCTAAATTCAAGTTTGTCTTTTCAGATTAATTTTATACTTTTGAGTTTGCTTTTCTAATTTCTGTACAGTATATAGTCATACCATTTTCAGATAATTGACTAAGTTAAGTTCTTTATGAAATATATATTAGTAAAACAATTGATATGCAGCTGCCACATGGAAAAAATAATGTTGACCTTGGTGGATTACTTTCATGTCACATAAAAATCTTGAACCATCTAGTGCATGATCTTCTGAATTTTAAAAGCTTAGTTTTTACTAATCTACTTATTGATTACAAAAATAACCTTTACATGATATTGGTTCAGAAGTCAATTAGGTTTTCTTCATCCTCAGAACAAAGTATAAAAATTGACTCAAAGCTGATCTATGAATTATAGCAGCAATAATAATATGTACCTCTGCTTCCTTTCTTCATCTGGAGTCCAGAACTTATTCCACCAAGTTATAAAATGGATGACACTCACAAGTTGTAAAAGAAGAAAAATTCTGTATAAGCATGAACCACAATATATGCATGTAAGTAAAAATCTGTAGGAAAGAATAATTAAGCAGATACCATACATTGATGGAGTCTCTCAACCCATGAAAAAAGAAAATACCATATGAAAGGGAAATTAAACTGGAAATTTTATACTTAAGTGATCAAGTTTTATCATTTCGTTTGCTCTTCTCATGCTCTTTCAAGTCCACATGAATTTCAAAAAGGAAAAGAACACCAAAAGAAAAGTTTTATAAGGATTTTCCTAATGTTTATTTGTCCTTATCTTTTATTGGACACTGGTGATCCAAGGATAGCTCTCTGAGATTGATTTTAGTTTGGTTCTCACAGATACTGAATTTTTAAAGCATATTTCTATACTTACGAGAGAAGTTACTTATAAAATATTATTACATGGCAGAATTGGTGCATAAGACTCTACGACTTGCAAGGGTTGATGTTACACTCTACCTGAGTGGCAGGTTAGAGAGAACGAACAAGAACAAGAAATGGGTTTAGACTTTCAATATTATTCAATCAATGGCAATTCTGTTACACTGCTCTCTTTCTTTTATGTCATTTACAACAACTAACTAACTCTCCAATTACATTGCTGCCATGTGTCCACTACTCTCCTATACCCTACATGTGGCCCTTATTACTACATTTACGTACCACTATACATTCCTATCCATCTAACAGTAATGGTCCCTTAATCTGGATGATGGGACTCTCTCCCTACGTGTGTGTGCATCTCCATTCGTAAGACACCCCCTCTCTTCGACCAAAACCTTGTCCTCAAGGTTAAGCTCTGGATAGGCCGTCTTTAAGTCTGTTTCTTGCTCCCACGATGCATCCTCCGGAGGCGATTCAGACCATTGTACTAAGAACTCCCGCAGCTGCTGACCTCGAATTGAAGTCACTCTAGTATTCAAAATTGCGACAGGTACTTGAACGGGTTTGTTATCTACTGTAATGATGGCATAAAAACTGGCTTATCTGGTGGAGGGTCGAACCATGGCTTCAGCATCGACACATGAAACGTGGAGTGGATCTTGCTTCCTTCCGGTAGTTGGAGTTGATAGGCCACAATGCTAATGATTTTGATGATTTTGAAAGGTTCAAAGAACCTTTTGGCAAGTTTGTGGCAGCTCCTCCGTTCCACTGAAACTTGACGATATGGTTGTAATTTCACCCATACAAAGTCTCTTTCCTGAAAAATTTTCTCACTCCTATGTCTGTCCGATTGAGTTTTCATTCTGTTGCGGGCTTGTTGCAGATTCTTCTTAAGACTAGAGAGCAGTCTATTACGTTGTTCTAGCAGGAAATCAACTGCTTCCACTCTCACCATACCTCTAGGATAAAATGGAATAAGTGTGGAACACTTGCCAAATAAAGCTTGGAATGGTGATAACCCAATAGATGAATGTATTGCTGTGTTATAATGTAATTGAGCCCAACAAAACATCTTGGACCATGAATGTGGTTGTTCATGACAAAAAATTCGCAAATACTGCTCAACATATCTGTTTGTAACTTCTGTTTGTCCATCCGTTTGTGGATGATAAGATGTACTTGTTTTTAGTGTTGTTCCACTAAACTTGAACATAGCTCTCCAGAATTGACTAAGGAAGATCGTGTCTCTGTCAGAAATTAAGAACTTTGGGAAGCCATGATTGCGGACTACTAATTCGCAAAATAATTGGGCTACCTTAGCTTCTGTAAAAGAGGTTGGTAATCCACCAAAATAGGCATATTTGGTAAGCCTATCAATTGTAACCAGAATCGTGGTGAGGCCATTGGAAAGTGGTAGTCCCACAATAAAATCCAATGTCAAATCCTCGAAGACACCATCGGGTATTGGCAATGGTTGCAGCAGACCATATGGAGTTTGAGTCATAGTTTTCATCTGTTGACAGATTTGGCATTGATTGATATAATCCTTGACCTGTTTTCGCATCTTATCCCAATAAAAAGATGAAGAAATGCGCAGCAAAGTTCGAAGCACCCCAGCATGTTCTCCCACTTGAGAGTCATGAGCCTCACAGATGATAAGTGGCATCAACTTGGATTGTGAGCTGAGCAGGATTCTCTGTTTATGAAACAGAACTCCATCCTTGACTGATATCAATGGTAGGGAGCAAGTATCAGTTTTCAATTGTTGATGTATAGACTGCAAGTAACTGTCTTCTTTATTCTCGCATTATACCTGAGTGATCAGCTTAGATGAAGGTTCCACTCTTATAGCATTCAGTTCAATTCCTTCTTCCAAACTTCTGGACAGACCATCAGCCACAACATTTAATTTCCCAGGTTTGTATTCGATGGTGAATGAGTATCCCATCAGCTTGCACCACATATTTCTGTTGCTCTAATGTTTGCACCGTTTGACCCAACAATTCCTTGATACTTTTGTGGTCTGTTCTTATTGTGAAATAGACTCCTACCAAATATTGCCTCCATCGTTTCACTGATTCAGATATGGCATATAATTCCTTGACATAGGTTGATGCCATAGCTAGCCTGGGACCTAGCCGTTTGCTGAAAGAAGCTATGGGCTTCTCCTGCTGTAACAACACAGCTCCTATACCCGTATTGGAAGCATCGGTCTTCAACACAAATTGGACCTGAAAATCTGGTAAGCTGAGAATGGGAGTGTTCACCATCGCATGTTTTAAGCGATCAAAGGCAGTTTGAGCCTCCTCAGACCACACAAATGCTCCTTGTTTTAAGAGATCTGTCAAAGGGGATGCTATTGTTGCATATTGTCTCACAAAACGCCTGTAGTATCCAGTGAGCCCTAAGAATCCCCTCAGTTGCTTGACAGTTCTAGGCAATGGCCAAGACAGCATGGCTTCGATCTTCTTCTCATCTGCGTGGACTCCTTGATGTGACACCTTGTGTCCCAAATATTCTATTTCACCCACTCCAAAGGCACACTTGCTTAGCTTAACAAAAAACTTATGTTGGTGTAGGCACTGTAATGTCACACTAAGATGTTGTGCATGTTCATCCATCACCTTGCTATAAACCAAGATATCATCAAAAAATACGATGATAAATCTTCTCAGAAACGGTTTGAATATTTGATTCATTACGGCCTGGAAGGTGCTTGGGGCATTTGTCAAACCAAATGGCATGGCCAAGTATTCATAATACCCTTCATGTGTTCTAAATGCAGTTTTAGACACATCCTGTGGAAGCATTCTGATTTGATGGTATCCAGCCCTCAAATCCAGTTTGGAGAATACAGCTGACCCACCCAATTCATCCATCAATTCATCTATTGTAGGCATTGGAAACCGATCTCTAATTGTGATTTTGTTCAATGCTCTATAATCAACACACATGCGCCATGACTTGTCTTGCTTCTTTACTAGGAGGATTGGGGAGGAGTAAGGACTGTTGCTTGGCTTAATGAATCCAGATTCGAGTAAATCAGAAACTTTTTTTTCAATTTCCTCTTTTTGGTGATGCCCATATCGATATGGTCTCACATTGACTGGCTTCACTCCCTGCTCTAAATGAATTGCATGCACTGTGTCTCAAAAAGGTGGCAGTTCTCTTGGAATAGTAAATACAAATTGGTATTGCAAAAGAATGTGCCACAACAACTCAATAACAGAAGACTTTAAAAGTAATAAGTCTGCACTGACCTCAATGGTAGTTGATGGTGGTTGCTCATGTTGCATTTCCCAACACTCAGCTTGGCCATTCTGGATCAATTCCTTGTCCTCCTTTGTTTTTAGAGCTGTCAGTTGAATTTCTTTGTCCTTCCATTTGAATTCCATTGCCATTTGATTGTAATCATGTGTCACCCTTCATAATTGCTCCAACCAGCATATTCCCAAAATCATTTCCAGCTTCTCAAGGTTCAACACCCATAAATCGACTATAAACTCCCCTCCTTGTATCCACATGTGTACCTTGCTGCATTTATGGTCACACAGCATAAATTCCCCATTGCCAAGGAATACTCATTCTTTTAATACGAGTCATATGTAACCCCAACTCAATGACTAATTCTGTTTTGACAAAATTATGCGTGCTTCCAGTATCTACCAGAATAGGTATCTCTCTCCCATGTATGTGAGCTACAAATCTGAAAGCCTTATTGAATGATCCTTCTGATAAGGAATGTAAGGCTACATCCTCCTTCACCAAACTTTGTGAATTCCAAACAATATTGTCTTCCTCTTCCCCATCTTCATCTAAATCTTCACCCACCATGAGTAGCATTTTACTCGGACACCTATGTTTAGAGGTCCATTTGTCATCACAAGTGAAACACAAACCCAACTCCCTCTTACGGCTCATTTCCTCATTCGACAATTTTCTGAATGGAATTTTTGGCCCTACTGAAGATGTATTAGCTGTTGTTGATACAGCGTTGGATGCAAAAGAAGTGGCTGAACCCGTAACTTGTCCACTATTTGGCTCATTAGCTTGAAAAGTACGATATGGTACTCTCTTTGTTCCCGAATTCAATGAAACCTTTGCATTTTTGGCCCTACCCTATATTTTTGCAAAGAGATTTTTTTGTTCACAAGGAGCAACCTTACCATTGTTCCAAGGCTCCAATCAAACATGAATAAAGCCTGGAAATATTATCTATAGCTTTCATGTCCTAAGATTAACAATATGCCTTTCAAATGGTACTTGAACAAGCTAATTGTAAAGAACCAATTCAACCCAAAACCTTAAGGTGTTAGGTGAAGGCTTTTTTAATGGTTTATATTATTCTCTAACACATCCCCTCACGCAAGAGCCCTTTGGGCTTGAAACGTGGATATTGCACATGCCCAATTTTTGGTTTACCTTTTATGCTTTTTATTTAATTCCACAAGTTAGGGGCGGTGAGGATCGAACTCGTGACCTTATGGTCACTGAAGCTCTGATACCATGTATATAACGAATTCAACCGAAAACCTTAAAGTGTTAGGTGAAGGTTTTTTTTAAGGTTTACATTATTCTCTAACACTAACCAAGTTGAGAGGAAGTTGCAAATACTATTTTTACACTACATATGTAAGTACACAGTTCAAGACTTGATAGTTGATACCATGTGTAAAAATATTGACAAATATAAAAAAAAAGGAAGAAGTGAAGGATCTGAAGCTTACCCTGCACCAATGCGAGCAATCTCACCTGCAAGATCATAGGTGTGGTATGGTTCTTATTCAATGATACATAAGAAAAGGGAAAGAAACAATGGATTTTTGTGTTCAATGAATGAAAAATAAGTGTACTACTCACAGAACTATTTGAATGCTAGAAGAGGACAAGTTCTTGTTCAGATTGTTGGAAGATTGACTGTTTTTCCAAATAAATGAATGTACAAGAACTTCTCCTTTTTTCTAACCCAAGTAGTTATTTAAAATCCATATCTCAAACTACAGATGACCAACTATAACTAAGATCCTAGTGCATTGTGGGAAAAAGGATTTGTTTCATCAATCTTTCTATTTTTTACAACTGTGCAATTGTCAAAATTATGAAAAAATAGAAACCTACCATATATTTGAACAATCACTGAAGGGAAGAAGAATGGGAGTGCCATTGATACAAACAATAAAACAAACTTCAGTCCCCACCATCCAGAATGCCATGAATTTCTACCTTCAAATAATTTCCTTGTTTTAACTGTAGTGAGAAACATAACTGAGAAAAATATCTGAATTAATCGTTAAGGAAGACAGTTCTTATGACTTGTCAATAATTCTAAAGATTATAAAGTGAATAGGGAACCATTTTTTCTTTGATATAAAATGGAACACCTGAATTCTATACTTTCACAACTTCAAATTAATAAAGAGGATCAGCTGCTTAGAGTTGCAATAAGATAGATTTGGAAGAATGAGGTACATGTTTAGTTCAAATCATAAGATTCATGGTCTTTTAAGTAAACCATATTTTTTTTTTGTTTGAATTAATCTGTTTCAAGAATGCATATTTGTCAAGAATCCTGTTCAGAAAGTTATAAGTAAAAGTAGAAAAATGTGGCAGAAGATACATAATTGTCAGAAATTAGAATATTATTAAGCTAAACGAATGAGAATTGCTTTATTTTCAGGGTTATATCTTAGAGATCTAGTGGCAGTATAAAATGATTCCTTGATCTCATGAAGCAGAAACTGTATGATTAGTGAAAGATACACAGCATCCTAAACTCACACGAAGAACTCCCAATGAATGAAAACAATCATCTCATTCTTTTCCACAAACTTGGATATCTGTTGAAAATAGAAAAGGATCAGTAACAAGAATGGATAACAAATGGCCATAATATCATTCACTAGAAATTCCCTTACAGTCCTAACTTTATGGCATGATGTTTGTCAAAATGATAAATTCTAGCTTCTCATGCTTAATTAAATAAAAACCTTAAAAAAAAAACAAATTAAGCAATAAAGAGAATCAGGTTTCAAGCAAGCATAATAACACAAGTTATATACAAAAGCAGTTACTCTCATTAGAGGTGGCAATTTGTGTAAGAAGAGTCGTGTTCATGTCGGGTTGAGATTCAACACGAATGCACTTAACCCAAACATGATACGAATAAAGATTCATGTCAAGACCTTTGACACGAACATGATCCCTTAATTTTGCGAGTTAACACAATACGAATAATCAATCAATCTCAAAATGTCTTGCTTATTAGGTGGGTTAACACGACATAGCACAACACGAATAACATGTGTACTCAAGGGTCAACCTTAACTCTCATAATTTGTAGCTATATTATGGAGACTTTCCTTTGACGTTACCTATAGCAATTATGGTGGAAATTAGAACTCTAAAGGTATTTAAATCATCTCCATTTGCTTGGTCATACACCTAAGTTCATGAAAAAATGTTTAGTGGAGTATTCTTACCCATAAAAAGCTTCATCATCAAGAAATTTGACTGTGTTATGAACCTATATGAGGCCTATATATCTAAAGGCCAAATAAAGGGCAACCACATGACAACAATATGATGGAACATCGGCCCAGAGATTATTAAAGGCCTAGAATTCTTATACTTACAGGTAAACTCTATAAATAGGAAATAAAGCCTACAGGTATGACCTAATCTCTCTTTATAAGCTGTCATTGTGCATACACATCACCCCATTGGCTAACGCTGTTATCAGTTGCGTACAGTGATTTGCCATCTCAAGTTATCTTATTCATAAATACTTTAGAGAGAGTAATCGTTTCAACATAAACACACTAGTCCTTAAACTAGAAATGTCTGTCATCCAAACAGAACAAATTGTATAAGCTTTGGTTAAAATTTTTTTGTAAGATTTACAGAGAAATATCAAATCATTTGCTGTGATCCTACTGATCAACTTTAAAGTATCCATTACAGACATGCAAGCTTAATCATTTTAGTGAGAATCTAGATTTTGCTGGATTGAGCGCTTACCCCTACCAGTCCAAACGCCATGATTCGATCTGACTCCAATCCCACACTGGGCCTTGCTAAGGCAAGAAGTTGGCCTCTCTAAGAAATTTACCATGGATAGCAGATAGGTTTAGTCTCAGATGAAGCATATACACAGACCAGGGAATATGTTTTTAATGGTCTAGACCCTTGAATCTTGATGGCCTCAAAGTTTTCAAAACTGGTCTACTTTCCCAGAAAATGTTTCAGATTATGCTTCTTTGAATTTCCATCAATTTATGATGCATCATTTCTATATATTAGGTACCATTTCCATCAATTTACTGACTGTGAATTTTTCTCATTTTTCTTTTTCAGAAATTTACTGAATATTCTTCCACTAAATGAATGTCTTATTTCATGCAAGTATTCCTGTCACTCCCACAAAATGTAAAACTGTTCAGCGTCTCTAAATATTTTATTTCATTTTTTATTGTAAGTTGAAAATGCTTTTTGGGCACAAAATTAAATAAACATTGTATGATTTGTACATGATCAGAGAGTGATACCACCAAAAGAATTAGTTTGTCTTGTTTAATAGTTAAATATTTAAACATAATATAAAATGAAAATGAGCATGAGGCCAAGTTTACTTCCGGAGTAAAGTTACCTATCACAAATTCTCACCAAAAATTTAAAATAGAAAAGTGAAGCAAGCAACAAGATTCATTATCAAGAATATAATGCCAAAATAATATCGGGCTTGCATTGATTTACTACCCTAATATCCCTTTATAATCTTAATTATCTAGTATTTTCATACATGATTTACTTAAAATGACAATAAGAATAGTATCCGTAAGCACTAATAAAACACACACGATGCATTAAACATGGGTTAAATAAAGAGACTAGATCTTCTTTTCCTATTGCAATTTACCTGTACGCATTGAAAATGCTAATTGTACAAGACAAAAAAAATCAAAATAATGTTTTTTAATTAAATAATTACACATTTATTGCAGTTTTGGGATAGGATTAGGATTGGATTAGAATTAGGATTAGGATTTTAAAAGACTTTTTTGAGATAAAAAATCCTACAGATTTTAAAAGACATTTTAGAATTGGAGAGGCTTTATAGACTTTTTTAAAAGACTTTTTATACAATCAAGATTTCATAGGATTGGATTTTAAAGAATTTTAATAGAATTCATAAGATTTGAAAGGACAATATGAATTTATAAGATTTTAAAAAACTATATGAATTTTTAGCAAATATTCAAAATTACAATAGTCAATAAAAACAAATAACAAAGAAATGCAATGATATTAATAAAAAAAAAGTAAACTTAACAACGAGTTGAAAATTATATCAAAAATTACTAAGCAACAACTCTCCATATATCAATAAAATCTAATATAATTTTCTCAATGAGTTTGAGTTTGAGTTTGATTTGCGAAAATAATAACCATATATCAACGGTTAACTTCCAAGTTAAATATTAATTAATTAGTTTGATTTGTGAAAATAATAACCATTGATTTCAACGATTAAAATATGATTGTAAACAAAAATAGGTTGTAAGTATAATATTCTCCATAAAAAAAATAACAAAGAAATGCAATGAAATTAATAAAAAAAAGTAAAACCTAATATAATTTTCTGAATCAGTAAAACATAATATAATTTTTAACAAACATTCAAAATTACTAAACAACAGCTTTTCACATATCTAATGAGTTGAAAATTATCTTCTTCATTTGGTATCAAAATTATGCATATACGATTATAAGACCCAATTTTTTTTAATTATAAAAATAATTCTAAATTTGCATGCATTTGGAGTGATTAAGAAATAGCAGAAGTTATTTGTATCAATGATTTGAAAAAGACATTTGAATTTTTGTTATGCTTGTGAATTTTATTAGGCATGCTAACAGAAAGTTCTTTGCAGAAGATCCCAAACAATTTTCACTGGGAAATATGGTTGATCTGTCAAAGCTAGTGTTTTTCAAGCCTCCGGACGACACTAAATGGAAAGTATTTTGGACCAAACGCGATGGTAATTTTTGGCTTCAAAAAATTACATCAATTATGTTTGGTATTGAACAAAATGCACCAGGGTTTTACTCTATTACCTACACGTGAAATGGGTCGACAGACCCAAACCACTTTTATTTTCTATTTTGAAAATTTTTAAGGGTTTAACGGTACTTCTGCAAGCAGGAGATGGGTCTTGTGAGAAGAAAAAGAAAGTGAAAAATTGAGTTCCATCCACTTTTATGTGTACGGAGAAACATAATACTTGTTTTTCCCTTAAAGGGTAATATTTTTCTCCTTTCACATGACACAGCTAATTTTCACAAAACAGAGCAACAATGGCTCTTGGAGCTCACCACACTGCCTCTACAGGTCTGACCTTCAAGGCACACGAAAATGACAACACAAGCAAGGTTCTTTGTGCCAAAAGGTGGCTTCTTGAAGCTCAAGAAGCCAAGAACAAGAGCTCTCACCAAAGGAACACCAACTCAGCCCCTCAACACCTCACTAACAACAACCACAACTCAGAATGGAGCACTCACCCTCTATCACAAAGCTCACACACACTCAACCAAGTGTTTAGATGGTGAAACAAAGAAGAAAAGATGAAGACTTTGCACAAAACAAGCATGGGAGGCTAAGGGAAGGTGGTGGCAGCAGCTGGCCTCCAAGTTACACGTAGAGTGGCTGAAGAATCAGCCTAGGGTTTAGTGCCAAGCACTATTTATAAGCGGTTAAGTCACTAACACACAGTATTAGCTTTAATTGTTACGCTTAGCATTTTAATCTCAAACTTTGTATTCTTAACCTACTCAATTTTACAAAAATTATCATATTTTTCTTATAATTTTCAGAGCACCTTTCCGGTACGCGCTTTTCTAGCCAGTACCGGTTTCTGGCACCAATTCTCATTATTTTGACTTGAAACTCGTTTTACAAGTCCTACATATTATTCTAGTAATTATAATGCACTTATTATAATTTTCCGGGATACTTTTTTGGTATGCATTTATACCGACTAGCAGAACTGGTATCTGCACTTTTCTTCCGAAAAGCGACTTTCAGCATTCTTACTCAGTTACTATAATTATTAGAGCCTCATAATAATTATTAGGGTTAATTATGGAATCATTTCCTATTTTCTCATAATTTATTAATTAAATTTCTTAATTAACGGTGAGGGTTCTTACACGATTTAATATAAAAAATAAATAAAGATTTGGTTTATGATTTAAATTAAAAATAATAATTTTTTTTTAATTTTTAGTATAAAAAATAAATAAAGATTTGGTTTGTGATTTAAATTAAAAAAATCTAAATAATTATTATTAATAAGGAAAACAAAATAAAGATTTGATTGTGATTTAAACTCAAAAATCAATCTGAAATTTTTTTATTAATAAATAAAATAATTAAATAAATATTTTAAATCTTTAAGGAAGAAGGATTTTATTTTTGAAAACCATTCAGAGGTTACCAGCTTCCAACGAATCCATATTTCTGTATATTTTAAAATTATTTTTTATTATATTTCTGTATCTTACAATTCGATATAATTCACGATACACGATACGAAAAATCGGCCAAACGATACATGTATTGCGATTCAATAACCTTGTACACTATTTTTTTTTCAAAGACTTGTAGAAAGTATATATTTTAAGGGATAGGATATTGTGTCACACAAATAATGTTACGCACAATGTTACGACCACATCTTAACCGTTGAGGGGATAGGATATTGTGACACACAAATAATGTTACGCACAATATTACGACCACATCTTAACCGTTGATTTCCGTTAATCAACGGTTATCATTTTTCAAATCAAACTCATTAATTAATTATTAATTCGCAATAAATGATAACCGTTGATTGGCGGAAATCAACGGTTAAGATGTGGTCGTAACATTGTGCGTAACATTATTTGTGTGTCACAATATCCTATCCCATATTTTAATATGACATTAAGTATTCTTATTTATAGATAGACTAATCCACTTTGATGTCATCTTTAATTTCAGACCATGACTTAAAAGATAAAGTCTTTATTCACAATGATAAGAATACAGCCCATAGGATAGGGATAGAGGTGTTGGGAACTCGATTCCCTCAAGTCGGCTAAACAGCCTTTTTCTCGAAAGTCAATCAACAAGATCCTGGGTCTCGGATCTCGACAATTACCTCGGCCAGAACTTCACCAGGTCGGGCAGCTCAGCGAAAAAATGAAACACACAAAGAGGAGAGAGAGAAAAGGAGAACACAAACAATTTTAACGTGGAAAAACCTTCTCCAATGAAGAAGTAAAAACCCACGGGACCTAGTCCAGATCAAACGTCCACTATGAAAATAATGGATACAAAGAATCAAAATACACCAATATGGTGGTTAACACAACCTTTCCAACAATGGTGATTATCAAACTACCCTAGAGATGTTTCACTCAAACTCTCTCTAGGGATCTCTCAAATACAAAGCTTAAAGTTTTGCTCTCAAATCTCTCAAATTTCTCTCTCTCTAACCTAGCATCCACCCACAACTAATGAATATATAAAGGAGGTCAGATCTAGGGTTTAGGGTTTTTAGGAAATTCCTCAATGGGCTTGGGCTTAGCATTGAAGGAGGAAGCCCAACAAGAGGTTCTAGTAGGCAGAAGACTGTGTTTGGTGTTGATTCGGAAAGAACTAAGAGGCGTATGGATTTAAACGCTCGTATAGTACCATTGTTGCAAATTTGAAATGTGTTTGTGAAAGATAAAATATGTCAAATGAGGTTTCATTGCGTAGATCTCAAAAAGTTATGCGGAAACAAAAAAACTACCTCATTCTGATATCCGAATCAAAAATTATGGTCTTATGAAGTTTTACGGTTAAACTGTTAACTTTTTTAATATAAAAAAAATTAGGCATGAAGAGTCACGCCTAAATTAGGCGTAAAGGTCTTGTGAGTCATACCTAACTTAGGCGTGAATAGTCATGCCCAATTTGGGCGTGAGTGAGTGCGGTATATTCGTAATTAGGTTCAAAACAGCAACTTATTGGTAATTATTTATTAAAAAAGCAATATTTTAATTTTTTTTGCCTAGTTATAGAATATTAGCTCCAATCCGGCAAAAAAATATAATTAAAATATTACTTTTTTAATAAATAATTACCAATAAGTTGCTATTTTGAACCTAATTACGAATATACAGCATTCATTCATGCCCAAATTAGACGTGACCATTCACGTCTAAGTTGGCGTGACTCCCAAGTCCCAAGGCATTCACGCCTAATTTAGGCGTGACTCGTCTGGTGTTGACACATGGCACAAAAAGTTAACAGTTTAATCGTTAAACTTCATAAGGCCATAACTTTTGACTCGGGTATCCGAATCAGATAATTCTTTTTTTGATTCCACATAACTTTTCGAGATCTACGCAATGACATATTATATGATATATTTATCTCTCACAAACACAATTCAAATTTGCAAAAATGGTACTATAAAGATGGCACCAAAGTGGATTAGTCCATCTATAAATAAGGATACTTAATTTCATATTAAAATATATACTTCTACCAAGTGTTTGAAAAAAAAAATGTACAAGGTTATTGAATCACAATACGTATCGTTAGGGGTGAAAGTGGGCTGGGCCGGGCCAAGCTTTGCCCCGAAAAGTCCAAGTCTACGTCAAAAAATTTCAATTTGGCCTGGCCCAAGCCTAGTATGAGTCTAACTGTTAGCCTAGTTTGGCCCGTTTATAAAAAACAAATGGCCTGGCTTAGCCCGTTAGCCTGTTAATTTTTAACTTCCAAGCAGAACCATGAATCAACTTTACAAAGTACTCAAATTCAGTTGCTACACCAAAAATCATAATTTCAACGTCCAAACAGAATCATGAATCATAACAAAACTCGTACAATATGCGCTTAAGTCATTTTCGAAAGCAAAATGCTCAAACTAAATAACATATATTTCTTCAGATCCAATAAACAAATCCATACTATGTAAATTAAAATAACTACATGAATCCAACAAACAAATCATAATGCTTGTAGTAAGTATAACTCTCCCAAAAATATTTTAATATATTCATATATACAATCTAACATGTTGAGATGTTGGTTCCTCCTATATAAGAAATAAAATAAGATTTCTATTAAAATATAATCGAATATAATTAAGTTATAAATAATTGCAATTGATTAAATTTATATCTTTTGTTTTTTCTTCAAGACATACTTACTCTATTTTATTTTATTTAAAATAAATAGTACAATATCGGCTGGTCTGTAGGCTTATAGGCCCGGCTTTTTGAAAGTGGGCCTACGGCCTTTTTATTAAACAGGCTTTTTAAAGGCCCAAGCCCGGTCTATTATACAAAATATACTAGGTCAGATCTGGCCTGATGTAGGCCGAGCCGTAGGCCCCTGTAGGCCGGCCCTGCCCAGTTTCACCCCTACGTATCGTGTATCGTTTGGCCGATTTTTCATATCTGAATCATATTGAATCGTAAGATACAGAAATATAATAAAAAATAATTTAAAAATATATAACTTTTTTTTGACTTTTATCGAACCGTATTGAAAGTTACATCCTTCTGATTTATGACTTTTTCCTTTAAAACCATTTAAATTATGTCTGCCTAAGAGAAAGAAAAAATAAATACATTTAAAAGAAAATAAAAAAGGAACTAATGGGTATAAGAAAAGAAAACTAAATCTGAAATCCAATCGTGAACTCTAAAATTTGAAAACGTCTATAATACAAAACAATGGTGGAGTCTTTATAGTTTGATTTGTTGGAAGCTTATAACCTATGAATGGTTTTCAAAAACAAAATCCTTCTTCCTTAGATATTTAGAATATTTATTTAATTATTTCTTTTTTTAATACAGATTTTTTAAATTAGTTTTTGAGTTTAAATCAAAAATCAAATCTTTATTTTGTTTTCCTTATTAATAATAATTTTTTAATTTTATTTTAATTTAAATCACAAACCAAATCTTTATTCATTTTTTATATTAAAAATTAAAAAATTTGATTTTTTTAATTTAAATCACAAATCTAATCTTTATTTATTGTTTTATATTAAATCACAAACTCAAAACTTGGAGGCTTCTGGGTTTAAACGCTCTTATAATATCATTATTGCAAATTTAAATTTTGTTTGTGAGAGATAGAATATGTCAAATGAGGTGTCATT
This sequence comes from Gastrolobium bilobum, assembly GCF_033153095.1. Classification (NCBI taxonomy): domain Eukaryota; kingdom Viridiplantae; phylum Streptophyta; class Magnoliopsida; order Fabales; family Fabaceae; genus Gastrolobium; species Gastrolobium bilobum. The sequence continues at coordinate 36,835 of NW_026898157.1, forward strand.
ACAAAGATCTCAAAAAGTTTTGTTGAATAAAAAAAAGTACCTGATTTGTATACCTGAGTCAAAAGTTATGGCTTTTCAAAGTTTTACGGTTTGTAAGTTGACTTTTTTGTGCCACGTGTCAACATCAGACGAGTCACGCCTAAATTAGACGTGAATGCCTTGGGAGTCACGCCTAACTTTGGCGCGCCTAATTTTGGGCGTGAATGAGTGCAATAGATTCGTAAATAGTTTCGAAACAGCTATATATTCATAATTATCTATTAAAATAGTAATTTTTAATTTTTTTGCTACTCAAATCCTGGAAAATGTAAATAAATCTTTAAAAAAAACTCAATTTTTCAAGCACAAAAAAACAAATATAATTTTAAGGAGTCGATTATAAAGCAAATGTGAATAATCTAGATTTTCACATTTGCTTTATATCCGGGAATTTGGTAGAGGAAAAAAAAAATTATCCAGGAATCTCAATTTTCAGAAATACGATTTTTACATTCAGTTTACGATAATATACGAAAATTAAAATTTAGAAAAATTCAATTTTCCAGAAATCTTGAAAAATTTCTTGTACCAAACGCCCCAAAGAAAACCCAATGACTCAAGCACCAACAAATACGAATATTTTTTTTTCACTTAAAATTAAGAAACTTTTGTCTGTATTTTTTTTTTTTTTAGAAATTGATTACAAAGGTCTTAAACTAATAAAGCATTGATATACGAAAACCTGAATAATACACTTGGATTGTATTATACAGAATCATCTTTTAGTTTAGATCCTCTGCTCCCCGAGTGTTATCAAATTCGTTTGTAGATACCACGTTATTTTCTATTAATTGTAGTGGTATATATTTTTCGAGACATTACTTATTTTTCAACGAATTTAAAGTTTAAAATAGTATTGACTGAGAGAAATGTTTAAAAATTTATTTTTAACTTTTTGAGAAGGCTTTAATGTTTTTAAAATGAACGTAGATAAATTATTTACATCCGTTCTCAAAACGACGTTATTTTGAGTTGAAAAATTAAAAAATTATAATGAGAAAAATTATGATTACTCTGAAATAAATTATAATTACAAAAATATATTGATTCGTTTTGGGCTCAATGTAGATAATTTATTTATATTTACCACAGAAAAAACGAACCATTTTCAAAAAATATAAATTTTAAAAAGGATAAATCTAAACATAAAAGAAAAAGAATAAATTGACAATTTACTGTGCCAAAATGTCCTTGACTCACTAACTAAAATAACCGAATGATATTCAGAGATGAGGGGAATAAATTTTCTCATATTTGATTTAACATGATTTTTTTTTTGGTGTGGGATTTAACATGATTTTATTATATAAAAGGGAAAAATATTTCTCCAGTCGATTGGAGATAAAATTAACTCCAGTGAATCCAAAACAATAAATTAGAATTATAAAAATTATAATGATAAAAATTATAATGATAAAAATTAATATAATCCTACAATAAACTAGAATTATAAAAACACCTTGATTTTCGTCACAAAATGACGTCGTTTTGGACTCATCAGAAATAATTTATCCATTGACCAAGAAATCCTTTACCCTATATAAAAATTGTGTATCTAGTAATCTCTTAAAAGAATTTAACAAATTTTGATAAGATTTACTTATTAAACGTTTATGAAGAGAGAAATAAATACAATTAAATATGAGATGATCTACTTCTTAATTATAATTTTCATTTTTCAATAACTATTACAATAGTTTCAATATATTTTGAAAACTAATTTGACTATTAACTCTAAATAAAAAGCTATACAAATTAATATATTAAAATAATAACTATATACTCTTTTAATATTTTTATATTTTTGTCCTGTCTTAATTATTTGAGCAAACTTTTTAGTTACCTCAAGCCTTATACATTTATAAAAACACACAAAGAATCAAAACTGCAAAATACACTATCCCTAGAGAGAGGAAATAAAAAGTGCACCGTACGTAATCAACTATAACAATATAACATATCTCCCCTTTTATTTAAGGGTTCGCTTTTTTACTGCAGATAATTTATCTGCAGTAAACTCAATACGATGTTATTTTAGGGCAGAAATTATGGTATTTTTTAAATTTTAATTTATTTCAGGATTATTATAGTCTTTATAATTATAATTTTCTAATCTTTCAATTCCAAAACGACGTCGTTTTGGAAGTAAATACAGATAACTTATTTGCGTTAACTGCAGAAATATTTTTCGATTTATTTAAATATAATCAGTCAAATACTTTTTAAATTTTAAAAATATCTCTATGTAAATATTCAATATTATTTTTCCTTTATCAGAATCTCTCTCCTATCTCTTAGATATTCTCCTCTCGTTAGGATTTGTTAATCCTTGTTAGGCAAAAAAAAATTAATTATTTCATTTTAATTAAATAATGACATATTTATTGCAGTTTCGGGAATAATTACGAATTTATTGCACACTGTGACGCCCAAAATGTGACGCCCCAGTGAGGCGTCTTTCATCTGGTGTTGACACGTGTCATACTTTTTTCCAAAAAAAAAATAATTTAATCAAAAAACTTCTGAAAGCCATAACTTTTGACTCGGGTATCCAAATCAGATAATTCTTTTTTTGATTCCACATAACTTTTTGAGATCTACCCAAAGACATCTCATTTGATTTATTTTATTTCTCACAAACACAATTTAAAATTGCCTCCCATATATAGTGTTTGTAGCCTTTTCATGGTAGTCTTTTCATTTGCAAGGATTAGTGAATAAAAAATTGTGATTCGAATTGCATAAATGACAAATAGGAATTTAAGAAAAAAGGGAATAAAACCGAAATCCCAATTCTACGAAATAGTGTAGACTGAGAAAAAGGTTCCTTTTTTAAACCCAAAGAGAGGGGATGGTAAATTCGTAATAGAATTTTTACCGAACTAATCTAGTGTGTCAATGATTGACTCTTCTTATAAATAAAATGAATAGCTGTAAAAAAAATGAATAAGGCAAATATACAAATTACAAATAATAACGTCATGATTCAAATCTAAACTTAAATGCAAATAGTAACATCATCCTATAATTCAAATGCCGATATGATCCTAGTCAGATTCTAGTCATCCTATAATTCAAATGTAGATATGATTCTAGTTAGATCTTAGTCATTCTATAATTCAAATTGTGATTCGAATTGCATAAATGACAGTGTGCAATAAATTCGTAATTATTCCCGAAATTGCAATAAATGCGTAATTGTTTAACTAAAATGCATTAAATTAATTGTTTTGCGCTCCTTGTTAGGATACTATTTTATCTTATTAGTTTCTCTCCCTTAAATCAGGTATTAGGATTATCTTATCATCAACGTCCTTAACTTTGAATTGAAGTTTGTCATTGAATCTCATGTAAAAGTATAGGGGGGAGAAGATGGAAAAGATCCAAATTAAAAATGCAAATATTATTTTTCTACAAATTTGTGATACTATTAGAGATAAGTGATTCAATCAAGAGCAAACAAGATGAGACCCGTATCCGAATTTTACGCTTTGTAGATGCAATGCAACGATATTTTTTGTTAAAGATAATTAGAGTTTTTAAATAATAAAATATATTTTAATAAAGGAGAATAAGGAAACAAATAGGAGGAGAGAATATTGTTTTCAAAATCAAATCTTCCTTTATTTTGTATTTTCTAAAATAAATATTATCAAATAATTCTTTAAGATTCTATTTTTTTTTATGAATATTTTAGATTTTTCTTAAAAAATATATATTAATAAAGGGGAATAAGGAAACAAATATGAGGAGAGAATATTGTTTTCAAAATCAAATCTTCCTTTATTTTGTATTTTCTAAAAGAAATATTATCAAATATTATCAAAATCACATTCACATTCACGTGTAAAACCTTGTCTTTGCCTTCCTCTCACTCTTATATAAGTTTAGTTTCGTTTCGTTTCCCGGCAACTTTGCAAAACAGAACCACTCACACTCACGCATAATTACTTTGTAAAACCAAACCTTGTCTTTCCCTTGCTCTCCCAAATTTTCCCGAGAAAAATTTCCAGCTTTCCTTTGCGCTCTCAACACCACACTGGACGCAGTGTGGTTTTTCTATTCTTCCCTTCTTGTTTTCACTGTCTGTTTTTCTTGCTCTCTTTTTTCTTCCCGTAAATGGTATTGAGGGGTCTGGTTGAAGAGGTTCCGGCGCCGAAGTCCATGGCGACGAGTCACATGAGAAACCCTCTTCACAATTTCACGTTCCCTTCCCTTTTCCTGAATTGGGGAACCCAGAGGAGGAGCATCAATTGCACTAGCGCTGCTGACGGCGCGGGAGTTTCCGGGTCAAAGACTGAGGAATCAATGGCGGCACAGAAGGAGGAGTCGGAGCCTGAGAAGAACATCAATTGCACTAGCGCTGCTGACGGCGCGGGAGTTTCCGGGTCAAAGACTGAGGAATCAATGGCGGCACAGAAGAAGGAGTCGAAGCCTGAGAAGAAGCTTGCGGTGTATGTGAGGCGTTCGAAACGGCGACGCTCCGGCGAGGATGAGGATGGCGTTGCAGCAGTGAGGCAGAAGCTCACGCTTGATCTCAAGAATCAGGCAGATAGGTTGAAAGAAGCGATTTTGGCTAACGAAGAAGAAGAACCTGTCAAGCCGTGGAATTTGAGAAAAAAGCAAGCAGAGTGTAATTCTGATAAGGTGAAATTTCACGTGGAGTTATCCAAGAAGGAGGTTGAGGATGATTTCATGGAGATGTTGGGTTGTCGCCCACCTCGCAGGCCCAACAAGAGGCCCAAAGTTGTGCAGAACAAATTAGATGTTGGTTGCTTATGCCCTTTTCATTATGTTTAATATTTTTGTGTTTGTTTTAGTCTTTTAGTGCTTTAGTTTTTTTTAGCACAGTAGTTTTTTTTTGTTTTTGTTAACACTCTGATTTTGATTTTTGATTTTTGATTTTTGTGCAGGACATTTTCCCCGGGTTGTGGTTGACAGAGATTACTGCTGATCGTTACAAGGTTGTTGAGAAGGTGCCTCCTTCCAAAAAAGGGAAGGGCAGTCCCTCTAAGAAAAGGAAGGGCAAGGGCAAGGGCTGTCCCTCTAAGAAAAGGAAGGGCAAGGATAAGTGATTCACATATTCTTTTTTTTTTGTAAATTGATTCACATATTCTTTGTCTCATAGCATGGAATAGAAACCCGGTTTATGTAGTTGCTTGTTCTCCTTTGTAGCGAGAGCTTTTGGTTGCTGAACTTTTAATATAACAGAATTTAATTTTTTTGTATTACTCACATGAACTGAACTTCAATTCAGTGTAAGATAATGTTTTTCACGAAGCCCATTCATGTCATTTCACTTTATTTTTGTTTGTTGAAAATCTTCTAAGACATGTATATTCATCAGATTATAACCTAACTAAGCATGATTTGGATTTAAATAGTGTGAAATGATATTGGTTACAAGGAAAAAATGAGTCAAATGAAAACCAATGCTAAAATATATTTCATTGAGGTCTGTCTCCAAAGGAAAATATTTTATCATTTTATTTCATTCATGAGTTTTTCCTTTCAACCAATAAAGATTAACAGGGTTAAAAGAACAAATTTTTTTTTGAAGGAATAGAAAAAAATTAAAAAGGAAGAATATTGATAAATTTTCCATTGTCAATCATGCCATAACTGAGTCAGCTATCTCCTGCACAGTTCCATCATTATCCATAACTTTGTCCTGTCTCACAACTGGGGAAATCAGCATCCATACTGTTGAAAGCAAATAAAATATGAGTTGGAGAAATGGGTGAATTATCAAACTACTAGTTAGTACTAGTAACATGTTTTGATGTTTATATGTACATCTCAATTATAACAGTTGTTTTATTAATAAAAACAAGATCAGGGTCAAAGCCATTGAAATCTAGGAAAAAAATGTTTTTATGTATGCAATAATCATTCACTTACTGTAAATTGTTGCTGCAAACCACTCATTGATAACTTTAACCCATGTACTTGCCCAGCCAACATCAATGCTCCACCTAGTGGTTTAAAAATGTGCATGATTTATACAAGAGAAGAGCATATAAGACATAAAAAATCATCATACTTAAAGCACTGAATCATCATGTCATTAATTAGGTTCCTTACTTTCTGGCTGAGTTATTCAGATCCCAACTGATGAATAACATTGCAAAGTACATTGCCCCTAAGGAGAATATCATATGAAAAAATCCATAATTGTAAGGAATATCATCTTCCTGTTCAACTTTGTTTCTGGAAAACTGGAAAAGACAAAAAAATTATTTCAATGAGTGGGGAATTGATAAACATCATTCTGTCACAATAAGGAAGTGGCTTAGATTAAATGATTCCAGTTTGGATATTGAAAAGTTGATGAAAGGAATATGATCTAATCCTTTTGGTTTTCTTATTGAATGAATTTCCCTAGATTTCTTAGTAACTTATAGAAATTTTTTCTTCAACTTTGCATTATGTTTGAGGTCTAATGTTGTCTTGTTATTAGATCAAAGAAAGGATCTTTATAACTCCCTAATGTCCAAAAGAACAGGATTTTGAAGCAATGAGAAAGTTTTCTGAATTTAATTGAGAAGACTCAGAAGAGTGATTCACCTGAAAGCATGTTGAATCAATGCCTGTGGAAAAGGCAGCCATCACAATAGCAAATATGGCAATAAGAAAGCCCTGTTAGGAGAACAGTATATAGCACAAAATCATAGGGTGACTAAAGCACTCATGCATGCAAAGAAACATCCATAGTTTGAGAATATGTATATTGTAATTCTATTTCATAAAATAACAAATAAAAAAATTCCAAAGACAGTGAAGAGTCAAAAAAATGCCTGCATAGTCCTAAATGAAAATCTAACAAGAGCATTGATTAGACTTGCAAGAAAACATATTGAACATTAAGTACCAACTACTGTAAAATGATCAGTTAAAATGTCTAAATCTAATTCTATTTCATTGTTTATCCTTGTAGGTAGTTCTATCCTTTAGAACACTGCATTTAAACATAGATTCAGCAAACAATTGAAGTATAGAAAGTCAAAGACAGAAATAAATTCTTAGACGCTCTTTGTTTTGCTGATTCTTACAAAGATGTAACCAATTATGTTGGGTTGGTATTGTGATGCTAAAAATGGAAAGACAGACATGGCTTGGTACCATATCTGTAGGTGCCTAAAGATCCTATCAAAGTGACTTTCCTCTATTCTTAATTATCAGGTATCCAAACAGAAATTTAACTTACTAGAGTTGCAGTTGCAGACACAAGTAGTAGAAACATGCATCCCAAATTACTTCACTTGAAAGGAAAAAAGACACATTCATGTTCTTGTTTCATTATATTAAATTCACATCATAAATTGAAGACAGAGACACCTGCTTAAACATTGTGGCCATTCTGCCAACACTTAAATAGAAAATCTACTACTTTTAACCTCGATAATTGCATATATTATAGAAGACCGTAGATTTTTGAACTCTAGGGAAGTTTAAAGGAAGTAAACAAAGGTTTTTCAAATTAAACATTAAGATATATTGAAAAACTTACAAGTATAGTTATCCAACCACCATTTTCTTTCTCTTGGTTCTTTGTCTCACATCTTATGGTGGTAGGTTCACTGAAATTCCATCATGGAGATCCATAAATATACCATCTCTAGAAAAAATTCAAAATTTTCACATAAAATCTATGATTTGAAGTTGACACTGGATCACAGTTAGCACATATAAAATCAAATATATTATAATGGAAATTGTAAATATAAATGTACCCTCCTCAGCAAAAACAAAGTAATAATTATGGCATGAGCCATAGCTAAGTGAATTGCATTGTATGTAAGAAAGGAATCTAATCTTCATGCAAAAATTTTATGATTACTCATGTAGACAACATTTAAAAGTCAATCTGCTATAATTTCCAATTATTAAGCATCAAATTCAATACATGCTAATCATTCATCATGCATTAACCCAAATTGATACATCACATTTTCTTGCATAAATGACAAAAAGGAATTTAAGAAAAAAGGGAATAAAACCGAAACACCAATTCTACGAAATAGTGTAGACTGAGAAAAAGGTTCCTTTTTTAAACCCAGAGAGAGGGGATGGTAAATTCGTAATAGAATTTTTACCGAACTAATCTAGTGTGTCAATGATTGACTCTTCTTATAAATAAAATGAATAGCTATAAGAAAATGAATAAGGCAAATATACAAATTACAAATAATAACGTCATGATTCAAATCTAAACTTAAATGCAAATAGTAACATCATCCTATAATTCAAATGCCGATATGATCCTAACTTTGAATTGAAGTTTGTCATTGAATCTCATGTAAAAGTATAGGGGGAGAAGATGGAAAAGATCCAAATTAAAAATGCAAATATTATTTTTCTACAAATTTGTGATACTATTAGAGATAAGTGATTCAATCAAGAGCAAACAAGATGAGACCCGTATCCGAATTTTACGCTTTGTAGATGCAATGCAACGATATTTTTTGTTAAAGATAATTAGAGTTTTTAAATAATAAAATATATTTTAATAAAGGAGAATAAGGAAACAAATAGGAGGAGAGAATATTGTTTTCAAAATCAAATCTTCCTTTATTTTGTATTTTCTAAAATAAATATTATCAAATTCTTTAAGATTCTATTTTTTTTTATGAATATTTTAGATTTTATCAAAATATATATTTTTCACATTGTTTTCAAAATCAAATCTTCCTTTATTTTGTATTTTCTAAAAGAAATATTATCAAAATCACATTCACATTCACGTGTAAAACCTTGTCTTTGCCTTCCTCTCACTCTTATATAAGTTTAGTTTCGTTTCGTTTCCCGGCAACTTTGCAAAACAGAACCACTCACACTCACGCATAATTACTTTGTAAAACCAAACCTTGTCTTTCCCTTGCTCTCCCAAATTTTCCCGAGAAAAATTTCCAGCTTTCCTTTGCGCTCTCAACACCACACTGGACGCAGTGTGGTTTTTCTATTCTTCCCTTCTTGTTTTCACTGTCTGTTTTTCTTGCTCTCTTTTTCTTCCCGTAAATGGTATTGAGGGGTCTGGTTGAAGAGGTTCCGGCGCCGAAGTCCATGGCGACGAGTCACATGAGAAACCCTCTTCACAATTTCACGTTCCCTTCCCTTTTTCCTGAATTGGGGAACCCAGAGGAGGAGCATCAATTGCACTAGCGCTGCTGACGGCGCGGGAGTTTCCGGGTCAAAGACTGAGGAATCAATGGCGGCACAGAAGGAGGAGTCGGAGCCTGAGAAGAACATCAATTGCACTAGCGCGGGAGTTTCCGGGTCAAAGACTGAGGAATCAATGGCGGCACAGAAGAAGGAGTCGGAGCCTGAGAAGAAGCTTGCGGTGTATGTGAGGCGTTCGAAACGGCGACGCTCCGGCGAGGATGAGGATGGCGTTGCAGCAGTGAGGCAGAAGCTCACGCTTGATCTCAATAATCAGGCAGATAGGT
>NW_026898158.1:0-46118 GCF_033153095.1 Gastrolobium bilobum
TCACAATTTACTAATCTATAGGAAATCAAACAATTAGGACAGAACATATTATATTCCAAATTACAATGTAGAAGAGTATTCGTAAAATCACAAAATTTCATCACAGCCAGAATTCCAGTAAACGTTCTTAATTCCTATAGGTCTTAGTCTATCACTATTGAGGTATAAAATTCTAACAACATCACTAAGTTAATAGCACATCATTTGCTACTATTTTGCGGAAACGGGATTACCTTAATGAGTACTGCTTTTGTCTACAGCTTAGGGTTTAGGGAACACTTTTAATTAACTCTAACTATGAAACTATATTAAAGACACAAGTAAAGATACCTAGATTACAAGATGCTTTCTTCTAATTGCAATAATTATGAGAGATGTTAGGTTTATTTGTTTATTATGTAACTACTGTCTAGTGTTTTTCAATTCTAGCATGCTCTTCGTACACAGCTCGTCAACACATCCATATAAGGAAACTTCCTCGAGCTTTCTGCTGTCCTAGGTACCTCATATGTAATTGACTCCACTGATCAGAGGATCCATTAACTATGATATGAACTTGCCAATCATTACACATAATACAATTTGAAATAGCTATCAATCTCAATCCATTAAATAAACCAGGCTTTCATAATTCCAATTTCATACAAACACATTCAAAATTCTAGTTGTACTTAAATTTCTATTTAGAAAAGACAAGAAGATACGACTACATCCATATCGACAAAATCAATTTACTAGTTATAATTTTCTTTCATTCAGTAATGATAATAGGTATCTACTCTAGTTTTCCTTGTTACCAAATTTTCATCTTACATTGACCACATGGTACCTCATGAAAATGGAACAACGCAGTTACATGGGTTTCTTTATAAATAAATTAATTAAGGCCTACTCACTTACACAAGTTCTTAACACCATCAAGTTTCTTTTAAGACTATTATTCTTTTACTTCTCCTTTCATCTGGTATACTACTTAATTCTAATTGGTGCCACTAACCCAGAACCATACTTTCTACTTCAAGTTCGGTTTGCTACTAAATTTTTAATCAAAACATATTTTTTTATCTCCGGTTCGGTTTGCTACTGTTCCCCACTACATACCACACACTAAGTTCAATTTTCATCTTAAAATAAAATTCACAAAATCTAACGCTCGAACACAAAAGTTATCCCAACCAGATTCACAAAAATTAAAAGAGTTTTCATGTAACAAATAAACTATAACAGGACATACACCTTCCGTTCATCAAAACACACATAATTTCTTAAACATAGTACTCAAACTGATTTTTTTTAATGAGCATTCATACTATAAATTTCACATTCTAGACGGTTAACACAATTAAAGCAATTTATAACTAAATTTTTGATTTATTACCAAAAGTAAATTTCCAACGTCTCTTTTCAATCCTAACCCAACAAACTGATACCCAAAGCTAATAATATATTTTCTTAATTCCAATTTACCAAACCTAAGTCTCCTCGTTAAATTTCTATCCTAACATGCCAATACCAATTTATTAAACAGGGATCACTCACCTATAATACAACTTAAACATCAATTTATTACTACGTCCACTCATATGGTTCTACGAAAATTTAGTTTGTCTATCCTAATTACCCAAGTCATTCATAGATTAAGTTCCTATACAAGTTCAAGCATAAGTACCAACCCACCAAAGAAGACTTTTTTTTTTCTCGGTGTTTGACAGTTTGATACTACCGTGTTACCGGGGAATGTGTTGGCCAGACCCATTCCCAGTCACAGCTGGAGTATCATCTCATCATACACTGGGAATCGTCAAATTCCATACTTCGTTATTTATTCTTCCTTTAGGCATTATTCAATTACAACCTACTACACATCAGACTTCTTTCTTGAGGAGGTTTTCGTGTCTCATAAATACTAATTCTACTTTCGTAATGTCAAGCAGCTAGTGGATCCAACTCACTACATGACATTCACGACAGTAGTCTCAAGATTGAGGCATGGTTCCCACTTCAAGACAGAATCTCAAACAATCACTTACACCTTATACAATTCAAACAACTTAATTCAACTGCAACATAACACAATCAAACAATCCATGCGCACTTTAGTAGCAGTAACTATTCAAGTCAAATATTTCAATACATAATACGAACAGCACAACCGAACAGAGCAGAGAATAAAACAGTACATAGTATTCATCTACTAAAACAACTTCCATAAAATCAACTGCACGACAGATCAATCCAATTTAACAGATCAAATTCAATTATTTAGCCAGATTACACTTATCACTGCATAAACCAACCGCTACACATCCAAGGAACAGCCAGGTAGATCCATACAATGCAGTCTACATTTCGGAACACCAATCAATACATCATACAATTCTCAAAACTCAAAACTGTTCCAAGTAAGTTAATTTCATACTGCTGTAGATAAACAATCCCATAAGGTGATTTCAATATAGCTCATAATAACTCTAACGTCTTAATCATACTAACTTTCATAATTTAAAAGAATAATTCAACACGTGTCAGTCATGACTCCGACAGTCCAATAGTTTAATTCTAATATCCGGCAACCAATGAACATATCCACACGGGTAATCATAATTCAAGCAATTCAGGAAATTGATTCTAACATACAGCAGCTAGCACAGTTCCATAGCTATGTTCAAACAGCAAACAATTCAACAATCATGGAAAAACAGCAAACAATTTGACAATCCTATTCAAACACCAATGATTTAACAAACAAATATATAATTAGCAACCAATACATCAATCATAAACAGACACCTTGAATCAAAACTGCTCTGATACCAATTAGTGTAACACCCTCCCTTGTATGCATCCAAGAGAGTTGTTTGCTAAGCGGATTAGAGTTCTTTAATCATATTTTAGAGACTGAAAATCACTTTTACAATGCCAATTAAAATAATTTTATTTTGAAATCGGGTTCGTCACAAAAATCAGAGTATACTTTCAAAATTTCTCAACTACTAAAAATATAACTTTCCTGGTAGACCTTGCTGTCTTTAAAAATTCGTATAAAATTCACTTCAACGATTCAAAAAAATATTCTTTGTAATCTAGAAACTAGACATCCGGGGCTTCACGTTCATATAAAATAATAGTGATTTGGAGTTCGTTTGACTTTCGAAACATAACTCGCAAAATAAGAGAGAAAGTAGTGGAAATATCACAAATGTCCTGGCTGGTAAAATTCATAATAAATCGATCTTTCAGAATTTCTTTGCAAGGTTTATATATAATGAAACTAGACACCTGGGCTACGCGTGCATATAAATTATAAGAAAATCGGAGGTCCGTAGCCCCAGTACGACAACTTACAAAGTGCTCGCAAAGACTTTTCAAAACTCAGCATTTAGATAACATGTCAAAATCCTTTTCGCAAACGTTTCAACATCTGTTTCCAAAATACTTGCTGGTCATAAAATCGTAATGCAATAATAAAATCATAGTTCACAGTAATAAAAGCTTCTCAATTTCATACAGTCATCCATAAAATATCACATCAATAGCAGCATGCCCAAACAGTAGAAGCCAACAGCAAATATCCAAGTCCTCAAAAGCTTTTACGTCCTCCTGCCATTTTGTAAAAATAGCAGCCCCAAAGGGGTGAGAGAAAATCCCAGTAGTGTGGCAACAAAACCATAATGCAACAATATTAACTAGGCACAAAATCATAAATAGTCACTTCAAACATTTAATCCTTTTCATCATATATCATAACGCGTATATAACGCCCTTTTTCCTTTACGCTCATAGCACCGTCGTGCGCGTAGCATCACAGTGGGTATTCCTAATGGCTCCCATGAAGGTGAATCCCACTGTGGAACCTATGCGGACTGAAGCCAAGTGTCCCCTCTCCTGGTACCAGGCATGCCTATATGATGCATGCTCAGTCACATGTCCCTACAATATATATATATATATTCAATATGTCATGAATCAAGTATACATGCCATGTTATGCAATCGCACCCAACAGAAAAATGTATTATGATGTAAAATGCATGCATATATCATATCATCCTTTCATATTCTTACCATTGGCTCATCATCATCATAACATACATAGAACAAATGTGAGCAACACATCACAATTCCATACACTAGCCAATAGTCACATTAGGTAATACCGCCTACACATACCTCGTACGTCGGAATTTACTTTACCGATTCACAACGAAACAGTCCAACGTCTCAACGATTTTTCACACCTAATTTTACAGTATAATAAATCAGTGCACATTCAATTTATTCATCAAATTCCCAAACTTAATAATTCCTATAGCATTTGGCCTTAAGGTTCTTTTTCAATCAATTTATTTTTTATTCTAATTCAACCTTTATACACTTTCAACAGTGAGCAATTTTTTTAATAGCTCCACTAGGGCAGAATCGGTTTTCATGCTTCATCTACACAAATTTTCTAACTTCAATTAAATAAAATACAGCAGCCCTATTTTTATTAATTAGAGACAAATCCTATCACTTACATCTAATATAGGTTCGGTTTTCAACACATAGGAGGTCTTCAAGAATAAATTATGTAACTTCCACTTTTCCACTCAAAGGGGCGCAAAATAAGGCCTACTTAGCTTGCTGTATATTTAATTTAAATGAAGCTTAGAGCATATCTAAACTTACCAAAACAGAATTGATTTTAAACTAACCCAACATCAAAGACAATTCTATTCTAAAGCTTACTGACCCATGAGTGGTGCGCTATAAGAGAGGTCTATGCATGTTGTTCTTATCATAATATTTTCATAAAATTTTTTGAGAGATACTAAATCAGAATCGGTTTCATCTAAACCAACCATTTAAGATAATTTATTCCAACATAATTACTCCATGAAGGGTGCGCCATAAAGGGGGTCCAAACATGCTGTTTTATTATTTTACTTTGTAACAGCCCCAAAATTTATTATATGATTATTTCAACGTTACTTTTCTTCATGTTTTCAAACTATGACCCAATGTTCTCAAGGCAGAAATAATAATAAGGCTAAAGAAGATACAAAGGCTATTTCCTAATATGCCTCACGACTTGACTAGAGTAAGGAAGGAGATGTTTAGTGCTTACCTCTCTGGCAGCACACAAGAAAGTCGAATGGAACAAGGAGCACAACACCACTTTCTTAGTTTCACGAACACAGCAGTCCAATCCTCCAACGTCAGATGTGTGCACGAAAAGAAAAGAAGATTTTCTTGAGTTAAATCCTTTTTGCATCAAGGACCTCGGCTAGACAAGCAGGAAGTGGAAGGAGCTCTTCAATAATATGGTGATGGCTTACAAGGGTACACGGTTTCAAGGAGGAGAAGAGAATAGTAAGATGTAGTTTGGCTGTTTTTTTTTCTTGGTATATTTCTTGCTGTTTCTCACGGTCAAAGAAGAAAAGAAGATACAAGACCTTGTTTTTTTTTTTTTTTTTTTTCTCTGCACGTTCTCACGGTTTAAGAAGATAAAAATTTGGGAAAGAAAGGTTGCAAAATGTCCAGCCTACTTCCTCACTAACTCAGCGCTTGGTGATGAAAGAAGAGGGTTGAGAAAGCTGATTTAAGCTTGTGTGTGCCATCAGGAAAGTGGCTGAAACTTTCCCTCATTTGGAGCGCATAAGGTGACAAGATGGGTAAGGCTTCTGCCCTATTACTTTACATGCAATCTGACCACACTTTCCTTTATTGGTTACAAGTTAAAGTTGGACATAAAAGGCTAAGTCTACAAGCAACCAGATTTGTATTTTTCCTTCCCCCCCAACGCGCATGTGACAAGAAAACTATGACAAGGCTGACTTAAGTTGTCATTTTAAGCAAGCTACATCAGAATTTTTTCAAGGCTCTAGGCACATGTGAATGAGAGATGGAGTGTGGCTGGTCTAAGGTAGTTTAGTCACACAAGCTACCAACTTTTTGACAGCACTACAGCGCATGAAACAAGGGGATGAAATGGCTTATCCTTTTTGCCATGTGTTGATTTCTACCCAATAGAGAATTGTCTTGTAGGATTGCTATGATGAGATAAAACTTTAGCAAGGAGTGGAGAGTTTGGGCTGAATCCAATACCCTTCCTAAAACCCTATAGGTTCGGCCAATGAGCATTCTAGGGACCAAAATATGCAGCCCAAAAATGATACTACCTAGAAGCTAACCCAATAATATTTCAGTTCAGATAAGGCCTAATTAACATCATGCTTTATTTTATTTTATGTGCTACAATTAATACATTCCTATACTTTATAATTAAAATTTCATATTTCTAAAATAAATCTTCATTTAATACTATACTTCAATAATTTCCTAACTTAGTTTTAATCCTATGCTAATTCTCAATAATTTCGAAGACCAACAAACAATACATATATATATATATATCAAATTTTATTTTATTTTATTTTTTTACACGTGCATTCTTATACTTTAAGGTATTTTATGTATTTCCCTAATTGTGTGGAATGTTACCTACTAACTCAATATTAATTCCCCATGAGTAACCATGAGATTAGCGTAATCTGTATTAGTTTTTCCTAATTTCGAGGGATGTTACAGTTGGTAATGTGTAAATAATACGATTATATGATGAGTATGAGTGTGGAATTGGATTGAATACCCCTAGGTTGATGGGAATGAAGAATTCGACCTATTGAGGTCATGGATGGTTGATGATGTAAAAATGATATAGTTGATGTTATATGATCGTGATTGGTGTTTAAATGAATGGTAGGTTGGTTTGATATAGTGAAATTGAAAGTTGGAATGTTGGATGTGTTGTGTGTGTGAGATTTCAACCATATTGAAGGAAATAAGGAGAATGATGTGAAAATGTGGTATAACCAATGAGTGATGCCTTAGTGCATAAATGGTGATTTAGTTTAATGACTAAAATGGTTGATGAAATTGGAGTAAATGTAGTTGGCCATTAGGCCTAAGTTGTTTTGTTGAGAATTATTGTATTTTGAAAGTGAATTGGTTGTCTTGAAGTTGTATTGATGATCATGTTGATTGATCATTATAGGTTCCCTCTCACGGATTCGTTAGAGGAGGAATTAAGCTTGGAGCTTACGTTGAGGAGCATTGGCTTTGGAATGAGGTAAACCGTTGGAACTTGGGATTTATTCCCTCGTGTGTTCCACCACACCTAGTGGAAGGTTGTGATTGGATTTGATGCCTTTGATTATGTATAAATGTATGTTCATGCATTATTGACATGATTGTGTGACATGTTTGGAACATGTTGTGTGATATAATTGTGATCTCTGGCCAGTAGATGTGTGTTGGTTTGGACTTCCGCTGGAGATATCCTTTGGGGATTCCGGTCGGGTTGTTGCCGTAGGGCCGACTCTGGGAGCGGTACCAGGATGATCCAAACGTGGGACTTCCGCTGGATAGGGCTCATGAGAAGTTCCAGTTGGGTTTTGCCATAGGGTCGTCTCAACCACGGGAGAGGCACCAGGAAGATTCCGGGAGATATATGGTGTGGTCCTTTAAGGGAATCCTGATGTGGATGTCCTTGGATTTGTGCCCAGTTGTTGTGTGATATTTGTATGTTATGCATTTTATATGATGATCATTGTATGCACATTGAGTGAGCCATGTGGTGGAGTGATCCTCTAGTACCCTTGGTTTACTGAGATATATTTGTATATCTCACCCCGCGTTTGGGGACATCATTTTGGGTCATGTTGAGCATGGTGGATCTTCGGGCAAGAAGCCCGCTTAGTGGAGGAGTAGAGCGTTAGGTGCATTTGGAGAGCATGACATATTGAAGGATTCCATTTGATGTACATAGCATAGTATTTAATATTTTGGACTTAGGTTATGAACTTGTTGCATGTAGATATTACCATGCTCTTGTATATTTATGACTATATGTTAAGTCCTTTAAAATTGATGTATAGTTATGCCTCTTGTTATTTTTGTATTTTGAGTGAGCATGGGACTTGTCCATGGCCACATAATTGTATTTTGAGGCATTGGAAGACTTGAGTGATAAATAGACCATTGGTTGTGTAAAATGGCTATGATATTGCAAATGGTTGTATTGATGCATTGATTAATGAATATGCATGATGGAAGGGCCTAGAGCCTACATTAGTACCTATGTAAGGTGTATATTAAGTATCAAGGTGTTAGGAGTATGTTACATCACTCATTTTGTGTCTTTAAAGCTGTCTTCTGTCATTTTTATTGCAGAGTAATCGATTACCTTTCATTGGTAATCGATTACCTGAAACAGAAGACGAAAATTTGAGCTTCTGTGATCAAAGTAATCGATTACCAATCTCTGGTAATCGATTACCTAAAAAAAGGGGAGCCCAAATTGAGGTTCTGACTTCTACAGTAACCTTTGGTAATCGATTACCTCAAGGTGGTAATCGGTTACCACTGTGTTAAATTTTGAAAATGTGTTTTCTAAAATCTATAATAAATGGTATTGCTTAGAGAGATTATATCTGGTATGTTTTATGCTTCCGCGAGTTTTGCATTTACAATTATGGCGTTGTTTTAATTGATTACGGAAACAGTTAATGTTTAAAGAAAAGAATGTAATAAAAGAAAAGGTTTATCCGTAATTTAATTAACTCAATTATTGTGATTGTAACTGCGCTTAATACCATATGCAATGATAACATTACCGGTACGTAACGGGCTGTTACAAAAGTTATAAATTTCGTAGGAATAAAACTCAAATAAGGATAATTGTTGGTTGAAAGGTGTCGGGGTGATATGTGCCTGTAAGGCAAGGATTGAAGGATTGAAGGTTAGGAAGTGATGAATTGAATTGCCTTGGATCTAGACTGGATATGATCCTATGTGTATAATGGTTGAGAAAGTAACTAGGTTAGCGCACCTTCCAAAAGAAATTATCGGCTATATACGTAAGATAACCCAACTTGTGGAAATGAATTGGTAAAGCAGAGGAAATTCGCAACTGCGACGTATGCTCCGGATGATCACATGTGGTGATATGGGATGATGTTGAAAATTGGGAGGACCTGAAGACTCACATTGGTCATATTGAAATGCTGGACCATAGTGAAAAGAGGCTGAGAAGCAAGATAATTGCAATGTTAAAGAATCAGTATGAAGGATGTATACTTGAGGAGGCTACTTGGGGACGGGAGGATGAGATTCACCGGCTATATCCTGAGTTAGCGTATAAGTATAACTTAATTTTGCGGACAAAATTTCAAAAAGGTGGGGTGAATATAACACCTCGTATCTTAAATTTGTATTTATATGTGATAATGTTGATTAAAGGGGTAGGTTTAGTGAAAATCCTGAAATTAGGGCTCAAAATATGTAAAAAGGGCAAAATGGTAATTTACCAAACACGTAACCCGAGGCATGAAAAATTGAGTAGAAGACCTCAAATGATAAAAAAAAATGCCAGAAACGGACTTAGGACGAAAAATCGAGTGGATAGGCAAATTTGGGAAAAATGATGAATAGTGATGTTACCGGTGTAAAAATACTGCGGTATAATCGCACCAATAAGCGTGAAATTTTTATCAGTATTTTTAGGAAACAAAAAAATGAAATGAACCAGAAAAATACGTAGATTATGAATTTGTAGTTGAAATTAGTGATTGATGAAAGTTAAATCGCGTGTGGGACCCACCTAAGGAACAAAGTCACTTAAGTGAATCATGAAACCCATTTTCCCTCACTTTTCTCTCTCTTCCCTCTCTTCTCCTTCCCTTGAGCGCTCATCCATGGAAGCTTAGGGCAAGAAATTTTCTTGCCTTCTTCCACACAACCAAGCCACTAAATCACAAAGGTCTCAACATCAAAGTTGTTTGTAGTGAGATTATGAGTGCCTTTCTTTTCTTGAGAGAGTCTTGGAAGTGGGTGTGTGAAGAGATCCTCCTCCACCTTCCTTGAGCGAACTTGAGGTGATTGAGGAGCTTTGGTGGTGCTTTGGCTTGAGGGAAGGCTTGATTATCAATCCTAGGAACATTTGCAAGCTATTGGTGGTAAGAAATTCTTGTTTCCCTTGAGTTTCATGAAAGTCACAAAATGGGTTTAGGGTTTGATGATGTGTGATGAATGGGGGTAGATAGGAACCTTTAATGGTATTACTCCTTTGTAATTTATTGCTTGTAATGATGTATAATGATGATTTATACAATAAAATTTATGGTGATATAAGATTTTGTAACTTAGTGAAATTGGTGGAAATTGATGAAAATGTGAGATGTGAACATGAATTTTAATGGTTGGGAATGATTGATTGTGTGTTGGTATGAATAAATGGTAGGATTATATGAGGTGTATGGTTGTTGGAATGAATGGAAAACCTAGGGGTGCCATCTATGTAGATTTCGAACCATGTAATGTAGGAAGGGGAAAATTGAAATGAAAATGTGTACAATTAATGAATGAAATCTTGATGAATAGGATGAGGGATTGGTGAGCTAATTTGATGACTAAATGGGTTGAGATAGTTGAAGAAATGAAAAATGACCTTTGGGACTTAGTGATTATAATTAGTTATGATTATTGTGAAATTGATGGATTGTTTGCAATTGATTGATGGTCATGGTTGTTGATCATATAGGTTGCCTCTCACGGATGCAATTGTGGAGGATTGAACTTGAAGCTTACGTGTGGAGCTTTGCTTTGGATAAGAGGTAAACCTTTGGAACTGGGGTTTTAATCCCTTGTGTGCTCCACCACACCTAGTGGAAGGTTGTGGTTGGATTTTGTGCCTTTGGACATTGTGTGAATATGTATGTTCATGCATTATTGCTTCATTGTGTGACAGGCTTGGAGCATGTTGTGTGTGAATTGTTTGATCTCTAGCTAGTAGATGTGTGTTGGTTTGGACTTCCGCTGGAGATATCCTTTGGAGATTCTGGTCGGGTTTTGCCGTGGGGCCGACTCTGGGAGCAGTACCAGGATGATCTAAACGTGGAACTTCCGCTGGATAGGGCTCATGAGGAGTTCCAGTTGGGTTTTGCCATGGGGTCGTCTCATCCATGGGAGAGGCACCAGGAAGATTCCAGGAGTTATACGATGGGGTCCTTGAACGGAATCCTGATGTGGATGTTCTTGGATTTGTCCCCAGTTGTTTGTGATATTGTATGTCATGCATCTTTACATAATGTTATTTGTTGCACATTGAGTGAACCATGGGATGGAGTGATCCTCTAGTACCTTGGTTTACTGAGATATATTTTTATATCTCACCCCGCGTTTGGGGTCATCATTTCAGGTCAAAAGGAGCATGGAGGATCTTCGGGCAAGAGGCCTGCCTAGATGAGGATGGGATCATGGAGTGCATATGGATAGTATAGCTTTTTGGAGGATCATTTGGGATTGCACATTCTAGCATTATGTTGTATCTTGGACTTAGAGTATGAACATTGGATTGCGTGTGATCATATTGCCATGTTTTGTTTGTTCATACATTGGTTCTAAGTCTTTTGATCATAGTGTTTTATTTTGGATATGAAGTTGTATATCACTATGTGCATATTTTAGATATGGTGAGCATGGGGATTGTCCATGCCACTTGGTTTATGTTTAATGACCGAATGATGTAAATGATGCTTTATTGAAGTTCAATTGATGAATGATTCATGGGTTTATGAATTGGTTGTGCTGAAGAGAAATTAGGCATATGATTGAATAATTGGGAAATGTTGAAAATACAAACAAGGTGTTGCCCAATTTTCATCTCATAGATGATGGAATTGGATCTCTTGGCCTTCTTGGAAGTTATAGATCTTTCTTTTAGCTTTCCAAGGATACCAAGATTGCGTAAATAGGAGTAGTATAACTAAAGTTATGGATAAAATACAAAATAAGGTCAAATTGCCCTGTTTTGGCGCTTGCTCCAGAACTGCGGCGCTCTTAGCGTCAAGTTGACGCTATGAGCGCCAACCATCAGGGGGAGGCCGTAGGATTGACGCTATGGGTGCCAGTCTCATGCTATGAGCGTCAACCTCCCTGCCTCCTGGGACATTCTCACGCTGTGAGCGTGAGACTCACACTATGAGTGTGGGGGTCCTGGGGATTTCAGCATCCATTTCTTAGAAAATTCATAACTTGGGCTTCGATGCTCCAAATTGAGCGCGGTTTGAACTCACATGTAGCTAACGAAGAAATACATAACATATTAAAGAATGAGAAGCAATTTAGAGGTATAAAATTGTTAGAGTAAATGAAAAGGCGAAGGCATTTAGTGTTAAACATGGATAGAATGAGTTTTTAGCTTTGTTGGTTTATGGGAACCACTTAGCCACCCTCAAACGTAAGTTATATGGTATTAAGCTAATGTATTCGTATTTCCGCTATAGTTTTTGAGTTGTGATCACAGTTAGTATATTTTTCGATACGATTATTTAAAAGTGAAAACGTTATTAAAAAGAAAAAGTTTTTCCGTATATTCAAATAACTATTGTGATTGTAACTGCGCTTAATATCATATTTGATGATAACACACCGGTCCGGTAACAGGGTGTTACAGTAATCATATGACTTATATTTTACTAGTATGCATGATTTGAGGGGGAGCCTAGCATTTATTTGTTATATCCATCGCTTGGCTTATAAAATAATTATGACAGTGGAAGAGTCAATAATTTTTTTCTTTTAAAGAGACTAACTCCATTATGCCTACAAAGGATATTTGTGATGATTATATAGTAGGAAAATTGACCTACATCCTTTTGGTGATAAGAAAAGTGAAAAAGAGGAGAACAAAAGAACGAAGTCATGATTGAAAATTCACCTCAACAATAAGAAGAAAGCTAAGAGCTTACAAAGGAATGGAGAATAACGATATTGGAGATACTTCAAAAAGGTTTAATTTGCAAAATACTCCATAAATTAGCTAAGTCTTTAATCTCTCTATTTGCTTGATATGACATGATATTGCTATAAATATTTGTGTAGATATGTCGAATGACTTATGCTATTAAAGTCACTTGCTTAATACATGTCTACAAATCTTATGCCTGTTATCATCGAAGTCATGCTAGTCATATGCCTAAAACTTGCACATACTATTTTTTGCTAGCAAAAATAAGAGAAAATAATTTGTCATATCTCTTGTCATATTCTATACAATGTTCAACTAGGATTTGATGCTTCGTATTGCATTATTAATTGCATATCCTAGACCTTTGTTATATAAATGCTCTGTACTTGGACCATATGTTTATATTTGTATGTATTGACTTGAATGGATCATTTGTGTTGGATTTATGATATATTGAGCACTTGATAATTTAAATCAACTTCAAAAGTATATTTGCACTTACTTGAATCATTTGGATGCTCTATTATATGACTTGCCTATTTAATTACTTTTGATGTTGCCTAAGGGGGAGAATAAGTGTCAATTGAGAAAATATAATACACTTCTACCTAACATGAGGAGAAATGGTAAAAACAAAGATAAAAGAGGGAGAATGCACTAAAATCGTAAAAATGATGTTTATTGAACCTAGAATTCTCACACTTTTGTCTTTGAAACCATTCATGGATTAAGGGAGAGCTTTGAGAAATGGAATTTTATTGCTCACAAGTTTGCGTGCTTATCTTGGTTTATGCTTTTTGATGTTGCCAAAGGGGGAGAAAAATATGAAAATTGAGAAAATTATATTCTTCCACTATATGCATATATCTTGGTTTGTAATGCTTAACTTGCATAATTATAATGTTTTGGAACCATTCATAAATTGAGGGGGAGTATGATATACATTATTTGAAAATATTTTTTATACTAACCCTTTCTCAATTTTAAGTTTGTCATCATCAAAAAGGGGGAGATTGTAGATACAATGTATGTTTTGATGATAACAAAGTGGCAACAATAAAAAGGCAAGATCATTGGATCAAGAGCAACAATGAATAATTAGAAGAGCAATAACAAGATCAAAGATAACTAACCATGGACAACATCTAAGAGAAGCTCAATATCATAACCATGGTGAAAATGATCAAAACCAACAAAGTGTCAAGCATTGTCATATTCAATAAGTCAAAGCATCAAGTTCAAGAAAATATCCAAGACACAAGACATAAAGCTAAGTCTAAAATCATATTTCGAATATATCTTTAGGACTTAGAGTATATGTGAGGTATATGATAGATTGCATTGCATGAGCTCAAAGTTTTTCTCAAACTAAATGTGTTTTTCAAATTGCATAATCGTAACCTTTATATACTTGAAAGAAATTTGAAAAATTCATGGAAAAGATCCTTGACATATTTTATAACTTTAAAACATATTTATCAAGTCAAGATCTTTCACAAAAAGTAGTTGGAAGCAAGCTAGAACGCATTTGAACTTCAATTTTGTTGCTTAATTTCGCTGCTTCCTTTCATACATTTTTTCGTATCTAATATGATGGATTTGGATCTTGTTTTCTTTATAAAAGTTTTAGATCTATCTTTTATCTTTCTAACGAGACCAAGATCACATCAATCCGACAAGTATAACTCAAATTATAGCCAAAATACGAAACAATGTACTTGCTATCAAGTTGGGAATCGATTACCACTGCGACATATCCCAACGGCTATAAAATGGCTAGTTTTTCAAATGAGATCCCAACGGCTATAAATGATTGATTTTTCAAATAAGATCCCAACGACTATAAACAGCTAGTTTTTTTAATGAGATCCCAACGGCTAGAAACGGCTAGTTTTCCAACGGCTATAAACAGCTAGTTTTTTTAATGAAAACACTATATATGCATTCCCAATGACTCAAAAACATTTGGACATCATTTCTACACATATTAAGCATACTTTGAGAGTTTCTACACTATCACTTGCATATTCTTTCATATCTTTAAAGATAAAACATATTTGAGCTCAAATCTTGAAAATCCATATACCCATAGTGCTTCAAGTTGTATATCCCCACTTTGAGAGTGTACATTCATTTCTAAATATTTTCTTCCTTGTATTCTTGAGTTGAAAGTGTTGTGAGACCCATTGTTTGAGAGGTGGCCAAATACCTAAGTAAATTTGGAGTGAATTGTAAGGTTACCAAGTACCCGTAAACTTGGAGATTGAAAGGTATCCAAGAACCCGAAGTCTTGGAAGATTGTAACGGTTTGTCAACCACCCGTGAAGCTTGACCATTAGCGAAAGAGTTGATTGAGCAGCTTCAGTCTGGACGTAGGTCACAAGTGGTGGTGATCGAATCAGTATATATCGTGTTTGCAATTCTCTAAACTCTAAACTCTTTATTTCTAGCACTTTAATTGCTTCTTTGATATCTTGTATGTGTTAGAATAAGCTCTATAATTGTGACATATTATATATTGTAGATTGTTTGAATGTATTGATTAGCTTTCCACATATCAAAGTTTGGTTGAAATAATTATTTATAAACTAGAAGGGGGCTTTTGCGAAAATCTTGTAATAATCAATTCACCCTCCCTCTTGAGTATGGAAGCCACATTCCTAAAAGAGATTACTGCTATTTCATCCCGGCAGCCTGGACAACCAAACTACCGGGCTGGTGGGCAACTTTTAGCCGGGTCACATGGATGATGCTTGGGGACAACTCGTCAGTTGGATCCCAACTACTCAAGCACATTTGCAGAATATCTTGTCGGGTTCATGCATAACCTGTCCACATAGTTGACAAGGGAAAATCATTCCCGGTTATTGAAGAAAGCTACAAGCTCAGGACGTGTGCGTATGGAATGATGCTTGGGGATAACTCGTCAGTTGGATCCCAACCACACAAGCTCATCCCAAACTCGGTATACAAATACGTTAAATGTTTTCCATGGTTTATGATCAACCCGCCGAGATAAGGGGCAATGACGACCCCGGTTTAAAAAGCCTGAGATGTAAGAAACATATACACAAAAAGTTTACAAAAACTCAAACGCTCTCAGCTAAGCAGAAAACCTGAAGCAAAAAGCAAGACAATTCACCCCAGCAGCCTGGACAACCAAACTACCGGGCTGGGGGGCAACTGTTATGGACCTGACAAAGACCTACATTCTAGAAGACCCGAATAGGGCTAACAGCTAAGAGGGAATTAAGGAAACATTCCTTAATTATGCTAATCCTACTACGGCAGCAATGGATCAACAATTGGACCTCCAATGCTCCTGAGAGGCCCAAAAGGCCACTCCTGCCAGGTAACCTATCTATAAATAAGGGGTTAAATCAATAAGGTACACAGACTCTAAACCCTCTCTCTTAGCTTGTCACTGTGCACACACCTCACGCCTTGACTATGTCGTATATATTATTGTGCACAGTGATCCGCTGATCTCTAGGGTACCTTCCCTATAGGTAGAGCTGTCAAAATGGGCCAGCCCGGCCCATTTAGCCCTAGCCTAAGTGGGTTAGGGCCAAAAAGCCCACAATGGTATAGATCCACACGGGCCAAAGCCCTATGGGTTAGGGTCAGCCCGCGGGCCTTCTAAAAAAATAATATGTATTTTTTTAAAAAAATATTTATAATAAAATGGTGCATAGAAATTATTAGAAAAAATAAAAATAAAGTTTTTAGAAAATTGTCACTTTTTAAAAAAATTATTGCATAGAAATTTTTTCGTAAAAAGTTTTGACATAAAATGTTTCTGTAAAAAACTTGACGAAAAAAAATTCGTCAAACTTCTTTACAAAATCTAAATTCCGTAAAGGTTTTTGACGAAAAAATTTCCGTCGAAATTTTTGGCGAAAAAATTTCCTTCGAAATTTTTGGCGAAAAAATTTCCTTCGAAATTTTTGGCGAAAAAATTTCCGTCGAAAGTTTCACAGATACATTTCCCTCAAATATTTTGAAAAAAAATATTTCCGTTGTAATTTTCATTGGGTCACATTTTCATCGAAGATTTTGGACGGAAAATATTCCGTCAAAATTTTTGAAGGAATTCTTTTTTCCGTCAAAACTTTTGATGAAATTTTTTCGTTGTAAATTGAGTTGAATATTGTAGCCCGCGGGCCAGCCCCAACCTAACCCTATAATGAGAGGGCTTTAAAAGGATGGGCTTAAAATGGCCCCATTACATAGAGGGCTAAAATTTTATAGGGTTTGAGACCTTTTTGACAGCTCTACCTATAGGTACCTGAGGGAGGGCAAACAGATCCTATATTAACATACCAATCTCTGATTGGACATATCGATCTATCAGATCGTAACACCCTATATTTTTAGGGGATATATCTTATCCTTTCAATGCAAAAATCAACTACTCCTGCTATTCTTAGATTGTAATACGTGCCCTATTTTTTTTTCATTTAACTTGGTGGTGCCCGTTAAATTTCTCTTAACTGCAAAATGTTTTTTTTCTCTTGTCGCAGAAGAAATATAAAACCAATATTTTTATTATTTCCCAAGAAATTCCCGTCAACTTTTATTTTTTAATGGTATTACGAATGTATTATGATGATTTTGATAATGACAAAGCAAAGAGAAAGCCCAAATACAAGAAAGTTCAAGACGACAGATATATAGAATCATCCCTCGAACATGAAAACACTCAAAATATCTCAAGCAAGCTTAAAAATTGTACTTGATCTCTAATAATATAGGCGCACATTTAAAACCTTCATAATAAAGAAATATATCTTCAAGATGATATCTCAATAAAAAGGCGGCTCATAGTGTTCCTCTATAAACTGATCTCAAATTATCTACACAAGAACTAACTAAGAGATATTGCTGCCTCACCATTTGCAGCAAGCAATCAGAGGTACTGATTTCTCAAAGCTGGATTTTCCATTATAAATATAAGTGTGTTAACCAAAGATACACACCTACTACATGAAAACTTGCTTATTACATAAAATCTAACTTGAGCGAGTGTCTTGTAGGTACGTCTCTCAACTTGTTCTAGTGAAGACACATGGGTTAAAGCTGAATCAAATCACTTGCAGAAAAAGTTTCATCATGATTAGCTCAGATAAAATTGTTCTGACCAATACTCAAAGCCCACTTTAAATTGTTGAATTAGCGGTGTTCTGATCTTGAAAAATTTGGGTCATTTTCATAAAATTGGTTCTTAAACTTGGAATAGGAAAATCATTAGTAATCAATTAAGATGTAATCAATTACATAGTTCTTTCATAAAAAAAATTATTTTCATAAATCAGTTTTTAATAAGTTGGTGATCAATTGTAATTTGCCAAGTTAATTTCTCATTTTGTGCACGTAGTAGTTGGATACCAAAGTTCTATGAACCTTGTTATTGATTATCAGAAGTTATAACTTATAATATAGGGTTTGCTTTTTTTTCAATAACTGCATATAAGTTATCTGCAGTAAGCCCAATACGACGTTATTTTGTGATGGAAATCATGATATTTTTGTAATTTTAGTTTGTTTCAGGGATATTATAGTGTTTATAATTATAAATTTTTAATCTTTCAATCTCAAAACGATATCGTTTTGGAGTAAATGCAGATAACTTATCTGCAGTAACTGCAGAAATATTTTTCTGTATAATATATTATCACACTGCTAAAAATATGTTGTTTAGCGATGCATAAAATGTGCAAAAAAATGTGGCTAATGATATTTTCCCTACATTTTGATGAAATGTAGCTATTAGCCATGTTACTTTTTGCATTTAGACACAATTTGAACGAGTGTAATAACATTTTAGCCACATTTTTTTAAGTTAGCCATGTTAGCAACATGGCTAATTTGTTTAGTTAGCCACAATAAATAATGTGGCTGATTGTGCTTGAAAACTTTGTTTAATTAGCTACATTGATGACTGTGGCCAATTATGTAAAATTCATTTTTATAAAAAATTTAAAAATATTATAAATTGTATAAATCTTACATCTTTAAAGCGTATGGTAACATAAATTTTTTTACAAAGATTATATTTTGTAAAGTAAAACACTAACCAAATCACCGTATTATGCTTTGGATATGTAAATTTTCTATTGATATAATGAAAAAGTTGATACAACAAGTCATGACTTTTATTTTTTGGTATCAAAAGGGCCAAAGCCCAACAAAAAACAAAAAAGGGCCAGAGCCCAACAAAAAACAAAACAAAACAACAAATAGTCATGACTTTTCTAATATAAGCTAATATGTTTTCTTCTAATATAGCATAAGAGAGTGAATTGTCGAATAAAACTAATAAGGAGTTTATCATTGGATCTCTTATCATTCAATAAATATCTCTTTTAGTGGGCCAACATGAAAATTTACAAAATAATAGTGTATTATAAAAGAGGGATAGGATATTGTGTGTATCCTTTTTTAAGTCTACTCTATCTACTTATTTCTAATACCATTAGATCATAATCCCAAGATGAGAGAGGAAAGGTTAAGGTCACTTGAAATTTTGATCTAACGGTATTAGAGATGAATAGGTAGAATAAGCATGAAAAAAAGTAAGCACAATATCTTATTCCATTAAAAAAAAGGCTAGGTTATTCTACCTACTCTTATTTTACCAACCTTTGTCTACTCTTCTCAATACCATTAGATTACAATCTCATCCAACAATGGAGATTTACAATATGAAATAAACTCTTTTACCTCTTTCTCTCTCTTATTGTCTTTCACACTTTCTCTCTCCTCCCCTTTCTCTCTCTTCAATGGCGTTTCAGCATAAAAAAAGTGCAAGTTTTTTTTCTCAATTCATCCAACCCAGCCATTGTTATGAGCATTTACATAAAAAATTGAAACGAGTTTTGACACCGGTGTAAAATTTAAAGTTTGACACCTCATCTGAGAGCCATTAGATCAAAAAAGATCAATGACTCTGATTTGTAAGTGTAACAGCCCGTTGTACAATCACAGCAATTCATTTATAAAAATGCGAATAAACTTTTTCCGATTATTACGCGAGTATTTAAAACAATAAAAGCGTAATAATTAAAAGTTGTGACCGTAACTGTAAACTCTTGCGGAATACTTATTTTAACTATTTTTACATCTTACTTTACATATTATAAGTCACTAAGGGTTCCCATAAACCCACTTAGTCAATTTCTCAACTTTACGTTTTTACCTTTCCGAACATGGTTCACTAATTATTTTTCTGCGAACATACCGCTTAAAACCAGACTTTCCTCTTGAGTTATATTTTTTTCTTACTTAATTACCTTTCTAAAAAGCTATCACACGCTTTAATCGGAGCTCGTTTACTCCTGTTATCGCCGTTTGAAGTTGGATAAACAAAACAGCCAACCAACCCCAAAACAGCTCAAAACCTCTCTCACTCCACGAATTTCTGCAGCAAATACACTCATCCAATTGTTCTCAAATTATTATGCTACAAACTAGACACCTCAACCTTCAATTTGATATATCATACGCTTAATTTGACTGAAAAACAAAGCGGAAATTAATTTCCCAAAAACTGCCAGAAACAATCCCTGCATTAGGGGGTTCTGGACAGTCCGTATTCAATACATCCTACAGGGATGCTTAAAACCAAGAATTTGCTCATATTTTAACACCATGTAGGGGACATCTCAAGCTTTAAAATGACATATGGAACGTCCCTATCGGACCTCTGTGGAGGGAGATACGCTTTCCCAAAATTTGTCTAAAATCTGTCAATTCTACAGAAAATTCGCCAGAGTTTCCTTTGTTTTTCCTAAAATCGCCAATTTTGCACAAGTTCACTAGTACCTCAAATGTACCTAAAAATCCAATGGGTGGCACACACAAGGACCAACAATGCCTTGGGGCACTTACAACCCAACTCAGTTTATATTTATTACACAATATAGCTCACTTTAAAATCCTTAAATTGTTTCAATCACCAAAGTTCAATTTCATGCATATTTCCAACATACAAGTAATCATAAACCTAAAATAGGTCTAAAGCCCTTCCATCATAGTGTATCATGCATCCAAGGTACAATTACAACATTTTCTTACATGTTACCACTTACAACTTCAACTTAAATTACAACTTATAATACTACAACTTTGATTACAAATCAAAACATAAGCTTGAATGACATACTACTAGACTTAGGCAAAATGACATGAACAAATATGTCAATGAACTCATCCTACATACATATGAGATGTTCATGCCCTAAGTCTAGCCTAGGCCACATGGCCAACAAAATGCAAAATGATGAAGTGCTCCACTAATCACCCTGCGGGCTTCTTGCCCGTTGCTCCAACGCCACTGCTACATCCTGAAATAAATGCCCCGAGACGGGGTGAGATATACAGATATATCTCAGTAACCCAGAGGTTCTGGAGAAAAATATGCCCAATGGTTCACTTCGATGCATATAAATAATATAAAACAACCACTTACAAAACGGGATAAAGCAAGGGATTTAGAGAAACTGGGGAATATCGGGATATAAAATACGACGAAGCTGGAATGGTAGCTACCAATACCACAACCAAGGTACCCCTTCCATCCATATACACCCGAGACTTCCTAGTGTGCTCCTATCCGGATGACACACCACGACCCTAGGTCAACTGGAACTCCCTCTCGGAGACCTATCCAGTGAAAGTCTGCACTGCCCGAAGGCTACACTGTCTACTGGCCAGAGACTCGGTACATAAGTACCCTCATAAATGCTACATACATGCTCATGCTGTTCTACACTACTCATATATATTTCCTACCAATACCATCAACTGGCATGGTGGAACACACTAGGGGAACAAGCCCCAGTACCAAGAGATTACCTTAAATGTTCTTCCACTTAGCTCCACAACAGCTTAGGTTCCAAGTTTGTTACTCAACAGAACGCCTACACATAGGACGTTCCCAATTACTCAAAGTTCACAAAACGCATGCCAATTCACAATTACACATGCATTAATCCAATCACTTACCTCAACCCAATTGGTCCGGGACCAAGGACAATCCACCGATTCACGGTTCGGGATTCAAATCGACGTACGACAACCTATACAACCATGTACAACCATCAGTATACGTCAATTCTATCAAAACGCGAAAAACCACAAAATCACCTCCCCTCCCTTGGAAGGTTCGGCCAAACAAGGCCATTTTTCAAATTTATTTTTCTAAATTTTTTTTCTCATTTTATTACACATCCTTAGGTTGCCAAGAGGCTAATTCAAGTGCCATTTTTTCATTTTACGTCTTTGAAGTATCGTTTTGCTAAATAATTCACTCTAGGTTCTTTTATGTCCTTAAATACCATTTATTATTTTCTATTGATTCAACCACTTCCCAACCACCACACAACCCAATTTAATACCATTTAACACTTGATATATCATCCAATCAACACAAACAACATCAAATTCCTAAAACTCACTCTATGGCCGACTTGCACCCTTGGGATTTCTAAAGAATTCTCACTCTATTTAATCATTCCACACCTCATACAACACCATTATATCAACATATAATCATCTATCAACTCACCAATAACATCTTAAAACATTTTCCACAATCCAAGTCATGACACTTCCAAAAATATTCTAAGTTAAAAATCCACATTTTTCACTTAAAATTTCCATGGCATTCATAGCTAATACACATTATTCTAAGACACTTTCATGTACAAACTTTTCCCAATTGAGCTCTCTAACATCACACATCAACAAATCAATGTTTAGGGTTCATGAATATCAACTATAATCAAACCATGTAAATGGGATGGAAATATACTCACAACCAAGGCTAGATGTTAACCCAAAACTCCTCCAAGCAATGGAAGCTCAAATGACTCCATGAACCTCCATTTTTCTCCATAAATTCGCAGCTGGTTTTGGCTTGGATCTCCCCAAATAGATGGTTTCAAGGCTTAAGAGTTCTACCAATGTGTTTAGAAGGTTGTTTCCAACAAATTTCAACACAAAAATCACTTGATTTGGTTAAGAAATGATGTAGTTATGGAGAAAAGAAAATTTTGAGTGAAGATGGTGGTGATGGGCTGCCATGTGCGGATTTCATGAGGAAGAAGGAGAGAGAAGATGATGAATGGTGAGGGAGGGTGATGTGGCTTAAGTGGACTTAAGTGGGGTGGGTCCCACGCCACCTCACGCGATTTAAAATTCATCCGAATTTTCACTAAACGTTCAAAAATTCACAACCTATTTAGATCTCTAATTTTTAACATTAACTATTCTACTTTAATTATACTTGATGAGATGAATCCTGAGTTTTTCGGTCGTTCGGAGAAAACACTGTTTTAAGCTGTTGCGCAAACCGTTGGCACGCTTCCCCAAACTAACTTATTTCCATCAAATTTTATCAGAAATCATATTTCCTAGTCATGTAGACCATTTATAACTCATATTTGAAACCTAGAGCTCAAAACTCAGCTGACACGTTTTACGGTGCAATCATACTACGATATTTTGACCCGGTAAAAATATTATTCACTGATTTTTCTGAAACTTGTCTATCCACTCAATTTTTCGTTCTGAATCCATTTCCAGGGTTATTTTTACCATCTGAGGCCTTATACTCAATTTTTATCTTCCTAGGGTTGTGTGTTGGCTAATTACCGTTTTGCCCCTTCTTTGTATTTTGGCCTAATCTTCACGATTTTCACTAATCCTTCACTTAATTACTCATTTAATATTTTAAATACTTAATTTAAAATTATGAGGTGTTATAGTAAGCATGTGACATCATTAATCTTTTTTGATTTAACGGCTCTCAGATGAGCTGTCAAACTTTAAATTTGACTCCGGTGTTAAAAGATCTTACCCATATATATATATATATATATATATATATATATATATATATATATGGGACATGATCCTTTCGATATTTGTGTCAAATTTTCAAATCCTAACCGTAGATTTTCGTCAATCAACAGTTATTATTTATTAAGAATAAAACTTATTAGTTAATTATTAATTCCTAAGAAATTATAATTGTTGATTGACGAAAATCAATGTTTAAGATTTGGTGTAAAATTTCAAAGTTTGACATCAGTGTCAAATGATCATATCCATAAATATAAATATGGATTAATGTTTCTCATTTTGTAAAAATAATTTTATCTCCTACACACACATAATAGTGTGTGGACCTCATATTTTTTCTTTATCTCTCTTCTCTTCACATGTGGCCCCCACTAGGGGTGTTCGCTGTCTGGATTAGATCGGTTTTGGAAGCAAAAATTATCCGATCCAATCCCTTCGGTTTGGACTTTTTTCAAATCCGATCCGATCCCATCCAATTTTTTCAGTTTGGATTGAATTGGTTTTCGATTTTTTGAAAATCTTAAAATTTGTTTCTTGATTATTGCTCAAATAACATCTTTTGTATATATTGGCTTTGTAATTTTTTTTTAAATACAAAAGTATCAGTAAACGATAATATAGATTTTTTTTTGGACAATAAGATATGAAGCTATACATATATAAAATTTTGTTGATGAGACGTTACTAGATTTTTTCTTGAATTTAGTTGATGAGTTAATGGGTCTTGGATTTAGAAATTTTTGGACTGTGATGGGCGAAAGACCCAAGTAGGTAGAGGAAAATTAATATATTGAATCGTTTTCATCTACCAATCCAAAAACCGATCCAATCCAATTAAAATTTGCAGTTTTTTTTTCGGTTTATTCGGTTTTCGGTTTTTCAGTTCAGTTATTGCGGTTTGAATCGGTTTGGATCGGTTGATGAACACCCCTAGCCCCCACACATTATTATGTGTGTATAATAGATAAAATTATCTCATATAACATAAGAAACAATAATCTCTATATATGTGAGCCACACACACTTTTATGTTTGTGTAGGAGATAAATTTTATCTCCTACATACACATAAAATTATGGATCCTACACATTTTTATGTGTGCGTAGGAGATAAATTTATCTCCTACAACATGAGAAACAATAAACCATATATATATATATATATATATATATATATATATATATATATATATATATATATATGGGGCAGAATATTCTTACATCAGTGTAAGACTTAGAAGTCTTACACTCAATCTTGACCATTGATCTACTTGTATCCAATGGCTCACATTACTAAAAAATTTGAGCCCTTAGTTATAAGTGAGATTAACGGACAAGGTTAAGAGTGTAACTTACACTGGTGTAAAATGATCATAACCCTATATATATATATATAGAGACAGGATATTCTTACACTGGTGTAAGAGTTAGAAGTCTTACACTCAATCTTGACCATTGATCCACTTGTATCCAATGGCTCACATTACTAAAAAAAATTAGCCGTTAGATATAAATGGAATCAACGGATAAGATTGAGAGTGTAACTTACACTGGTGTAAAATGATCCTGACCCATATATATATATATGAGTAAATACCCTTTTTGGTCCTCAGAAAATTTCACGAGGCCCGTTTTAGTCCTTAGAAAATAAAAAAGCCCATCGTGGTCCCTCAAAAATTCAAAAGGACCCATTTAGTTGAAATCGTGGTCCCTCACAAATTCAAAAAAGACCCATATTAGTCCTCAAAAGGACTAAAATGGGTCCAATTTAAGTTTTTTAGGGACCACGATGAGCCTTTTTATTTGCTAGGGACTAAAACGGGCCTCGTGAAATTTTCTGAGGACCAAAAAGAGTATTTACTATATATATATATATATATATATATATATATATATATATATATATATATATATAGGAGCAGGATATTCTTACACCGGTGTAAGAGTTAGAAGTCTTACACTCAATCTTGACCATTGATCCACTTGTATCCAATGGCTCACATTACTAAAAAATCTGAGCCCTTAAATATAAGTGGGATTAACGGACAAGATTAAGAGTGTAACTTACACTGGTGTAAAATGATCCTGACCCATATATATATATATATATATATATAAGGCTTATCGTTTCTTAAGTCACTTGAAATAACTATATCTGGCCATTAAATCATAATCGTACGAAGATTGATCAATGGTGATAAAGGAAGAGAGAAAAAGGAAATCATAACCATTCAAAGATGAATCAATTAATATAAGAAAATAAATAAATAAAACGACATAATTTTGAAGTGATCGGAGATAAATATATCTCAAGTGACTTCAGAAATTTTTTTCTCACACACACACATATATAAGGTTTATCGTTTGTCTCATATGACATAAAATTATGTCATGTCACCACAAACTACATCGTTTTGTGAGTTCAGGGTGTTTTGGTATTTTTGTTTGTTTAAATCTATGTATGGAGAGATATTTTGACTCTCGTGTAAGACTTAGATTCCTCTTCATCTCAACTGTTGATTTTGACTATCGAATGATTATTATTTATTTGAAATTAATAATTAATTAATTGATATAACTCAATAAACTATAATCATTAAAAGGACGGAAACAACAATTAATTTAAGGAGTAAGACTTTTAAGTCTTACATTGGAGTTAAAAGATCCTACCTACACACACACACACACACACACATATATATATATACTAGGTGCATGATCAACTTACACCTATGAGTGTGGATGGGCCAATCAGTTTAATAGATGCCCAAGACTTGGCCTACATCAAACTAGACTCGACCTATTACATAAAGTCAAATAGAACAGTATCAAACTTTAAAAAAAAGTCTATTTTGAAAATAGGTCATATGCTTTCTTTTACATGTCGGGTCTATAAGCCTATACAAGCAGGCCTATACTATATTTATTTAAAATAAAATAAATATATTATTATTTTAATAAATTTGAATAATAAAGTAATATTTTTTTAATTATTGAATGCCTCTTAGGCTCAAACAGGCTTACATGCCTAGGTTAAGACTTTTGTTTTTTAAATATATGCTCGGCCTAACTTATAATTTAGGCCTATACAAGGCTAACAGATCAGGCTAGGCCTAAATAATTTTACATATGTCTGACCTATTTAAGTCAAAGTCTTGCCCGACCCAGCCTATTTACACCCCTACTTATACCGGTATAAGAATAATAAATCTTACATCAAATCTTAATCATTGATTTATGTGTATCCAACAATTATAATTTATTCAGAATTAATAATTAATTAATACTTATAACTCGAAAAATTATAACTGTTAGATGGACGAAAATTAACAATTATAACTTAATATAATACTTAAGAAAAAGTGTGTGTTATTTTAAATGACGTAAAGTTGTGTCATTTTAAATGAGAGAAAGAGATAAATCATGAAAAAAAGAGAACAAAACAAATAAAAATATAAGTCTCATCTCTTTATGAAAATAAAATAACACAAATTATATTATTTAAAAAACAAACATTTTTTCCTAATAGTTATCATTCTTACACAAATATAACTTAAAAAACCCTTGGGTTTATTAAAAAGAAAAAGAAAAGAAGAAGACAATGATTTATCTTTGTCTTAACTCTTAAGACACATAAGCAAATCTCAGCCATCCGTTTGGAGCACAAAACGTGGCAACCATCACACGGTTAACCCAAAAGACTGCGTATTCGCTCAGCACTTTATCGCTGCATACAAAAGTATATTGACCCTATTTCTCTTGCACCCTTCATCACCTAAACCCTAGTAACCGTTTCTCTCGCTCTCTCTCTCTCTCTCTGCATCCCAACCAACTCCGATGGCTACCACCGACGCCGATCACCGCCAAGAGGAGGATGCTCCCGCCGGCGAGGATGAGGACACTGGAGCTCAAGTCGCCCCGATCGTCAAGCTCGACGAGGTCGCCGTATCCACCGGCGAAGAGGATGAAGATCCTATTCTCGATCTGTATGCATCTCTCTCTCTCTCTCTCTCTCTCTCTCTCTCTCTCTCGATTTCTTCACTTTTTATTTAAATTAATTTAGCAATCTTGTTAGAAGTTTTGGCGATTTTATTGGCTGAAATCTAGGGTTTATGTGTGATGTGTTTGTAGCAAAGCGAAGCTATATCGGTTTGACAAGGACGGGAACCAATGGAAAGAGCGAGGCGCGGGCACTGTGAAGTTCCTGAAGCATAAAGTTAATGGGAAGGTTAGACTTGTGATGAGGCAATCGAAGACCCTCAAGATCTGCGCCAATCATTTAAGTAAGTGATTTTTTGACGCCCTTCATTCGTTTTTTGTCTGCATGTTTTGATTCTTAATTTTTATTTTTGATTGTTTGTGTTTGGTTGCTTTTGCCCCGCGCAGTTCTGCCTGCGATGACTGTGCAAGAGCATGCAGGGAACGAAAAATCTTGCGTTTGGCATGCGAGGGACTTCGCCGATAGTGAATTGAAGGATGAGCTTTTCTGCATTCGATTTGCATCAATTGAAAGTAAGTATGCTTTTCTTCTAAAGTTATATCATGGGTAACTAGTAACTATTCTTGGAGACTTGGACATGTTTATTTTTTTAAAGTACTGCTAATTTGTAGATCTTATAGTTTGGGGGATTTTTTTGATTCAGTATTTTAACTACATTGGTCATTTATATGAACTGATTTATCTATCCCCAGTTTGCTACTTGACTACTTGTCCTTCATGCGGTCCAAATTGTTAATTGGTAGGCTGCGTGTGCATTTTCGTTGTTAATAGTAACAATTAGTCAACTAAGCAAAGTGTTTGTTGTGCTCCTACTACCCTTTTCCTCAATCAGATGTAAGAATCTTTTCTTAGGTAGCCTTTTGGTAGGACATTTAATGTCTATTAATACTGTTCCCTCCCCTTTTCTTGACAGAGTTGTCTGGTGAGTTCAAAGTACATTCCAATGTGCCCTAACTCCCCAAGTAGATTATTTAATTGTAAAGTTTCATTTAATTTTAGGCATTTTGGACATGAGACCAGGATTTTGAAACGTTTAGGGGCGTTTGGTATAGAGATATTTTTTTTTACCTAGAAAAAAAGATTTCTAGGAATATGATGGGAAATTTTTTTTCCCCGGTAAGTTACAAAAAGGTGTTTGGTAGGTCCAAAATTTTTCCAGGAATGTTGGGTTAATTATACTGATTTTGTGGGAAAATAAAAATACCATGTATCATATGGTATTTTCGTTTGGGATTCTGCCATAATAGTCAGTAGTGGCGCTATTGCGCCGCGAGCCGCACCAGATGCGCGTTGCGCAGCCCCACTGCAAGAACCTGCTCTGCTCCGCTCCGGAACGCCATTGCGGCCATCTACGGCCAAATAGCGGCCATTTGTGGACCCTAACCACTCCTTCACTCCCTCTTCTGTCACACGACGCTGCCTTTTTTCTCTCTATCATCAATGTGTGAGAAACATGTGTGGGTGAGAAAGAGTGAGAAGAGAAGATGCAGAATGTATGTATCCATTCTGGAGAAAGAGAGGGGAACGTCGTCGAGTCCTCTGCAAGTGAACCGGGTTATTGGAGAGAGAGAGAAACGTCTCTGGTTATTGGAGAGAGAAAAGAGGAAGAGAGAAATGTCTTTTCCACTCCCACTTTCGAATAAATGTATCCACGTTTCAGATTTTCATTCTTTTCACTTTTTTTCTATTATTTAAATTGGCTGTTTTTTACTTTATGTTTTTTTTTTCTATTGTTTTAAATTTGCAGTTTAAAACTTTTTTCTATTATTTAAATTTAGAGTTTAAAACTTTTAACATAATTAATAAAACCTGACAGTTAAAATTTCTTTTTAAAATTTAAAAAGTTATTATTTTTTTAGTAGTTAATTAAATTGTTAAATATTATTTAAATTGTGACTGAAATTTATTTAAATTTTGTTAATAAAAAGCATTATGTTAAGATTTTATTTTAAATTTTAAATTTTTAAATTGCTATTATGTGAAATTGTTACTTAAATTTTATTTAAATTGTTAAATAGTTAATTCAATGATAGTTTTGATGGGAAGACTTGAAATTAGTCATAGTTGAAATTGAAGGACCTGTAAATTATTTGAAACAATAAAATATTATTTCATTTTCGAAAAATAATGACTACATATGCATGCATATATATAAGGGTAAATGGAAAATATTTTAGTTAAACCATATAATCAAAGTGATACACATTTAATAACATTTAATTAGAGGAATTCTTTATTATTAATGATTGTTTTAGTTTTTAGCATATATATGTGGTATATCTAGGTACTATTAATTTATTCCGCTATTTCCCCAACCGCAACCCGCTATAGCCCTATAGTGTTTTTCAGGGTTGGCCGCAACAAGCCGCAATCCGCTTTTAACTTCTATGGATTCTGCAGTTAAAATTGAAATGATGGTAAAAAAAGTTTCCCGGGAATATTTTCAATTTCCTCATACCAAACGTTGGAAAATATTTTTCCTCAACCCACTTTCCCAGGATTTTTAAAATAATCTACATACCAAACATCCAAGTTCACACTTCTGTGTAACCCAACTAGAAGATGAATATGTGGTTTAGTTTCTTTCTGCTTTTTCATTGAAATTTTGCTGGGATCATAGACTTGTATGCAGATTCTAAGTAAGGTTCATGGAGTAGCTTTTGCATCTGCAACTTCTCATCCACTTCACTTCATTTAAATATTTGCTATGTTGTGCTGTTAGCATCAGTTGTGGTGTGTTTTATTAAGCAAAGATATTTGACAACCTTCACTAGTTTATGATTATGTTTAAGCCATTTTTGAAATGATTTTCAGCACAAATGATTTGGTCATTGGAGCTTTCTACTTTTTGGATAAAAAGGGGAAGTGGCGATAGGTTTGGTTCCTCCGAGTTTGATTGTAAAACTATTCAAGTTAAAACAATTTTTTGTAAATTATTGATTTTAAGTGCTAATAAATAATAATTGTTTGGCTAAATATCAATTGCTTTATGTTGATTTATGGTAGACAAGAACTCACTCCTTTCTAATGCTCGTAGGTCACGTATTTCATATGATCGTGTGCAAATTGTTTAGACTTCCAAACTTAGTTATCTGAGCGAGTTCCACATGATCTATTTGGGTG
Source organism: Gastrolobium bilobum (assembly GCF_033153095.1). Lineage (NCBI taxonomy): Eukaryota > Viridiplantae > Streptophyta > Magnoliopsida > Fabales > Fabaceae > Gastrolobium > Gastrolobium bilobum. The sequence continues at coordinate 30,778 of NW_026898158.1, forward strand.
TGAGATGACCATAGAGCCTACTAGTCAGCTTACTTAGTTGCCACTTGTCTTGTTAATGTATTGGATGGCGCATATTAACCATAGTTCAGTTGACAAATAATGCAGGATATATTATATGTGTACACAGTGTAATCATGTACATCCTTTTTGGGGTTAGGAGTATGTTGTGGGTATGTGTGGGGGAGAGTTTTTGGTTAAACATGAACCTTTGGAACTGGACAAAATTATAATACTATTTTTATACTTGCTCCATTCTGGAGCATAATTTTGGCACATCTATTTACTGTTATCTTTCTGTTCTGTTAGATTGCAAACTGTTCCGGGTGTAGACCGGATTCACATAACTTGGGCCCTTCCCTGGATTTGACACCGCTTTCGGGTTAAGCCCTCAGCCGGCTATGACTTAAACCTGTAAGCCTGGGTTGTGGGTCTATGATACAATCAGACCCAAGATGTACACAAGGGACAAAGCAAGACGTGTATGGATCAAAGATAAGCAAGGCCCAAATGCTTCAGAAGAGCAGCTCTCAGATGATAATGCCACGTCAGCAGTAGGAAGTCACAAGAATACCCCTTAACTGACTAGTGCATGCTGTGCCATGAGTTGGTTATATAGAGCGTGGGAAAGAATGGAGAGGGGAGCGGAATATGGAAGAAGCAATTGCTTAGGAGTGTGTGGGACCTCTATAATTGTCTCACTGTTATCTTTTCATTTCCATTGTAATTTGCTGGGTTTAGTTTTGATGTAACTTTCCTTTAAGATGAATCAAACTCTGTTTATGAGTGTTATTTTGCATCTGAATAATACAAAAGAGTGGTTGTGTCTCTATTTTCGCTGCTGATTGTGATAATTCTTGGGTTGTTCTCTGTAAAATGTAACAAATTGGTATCAGAGCTCCGATCTTGGAGCTCTGTGGTATGGTAATCACGCGACAAATGGAACATCGAATGGATTTAATTGAGGAAGGATTGCGCAGAGGGTGTGCGAGGCAGGAAGAAGTTCTGTTGAGGTTAGACGCAAGTGACGCTAGACATGACGAGCTGCTGCGTAGATTGGGAGCAAACGAAGTGGGCATGACCGATATACTCCGTCGGTTAGATGAGCTGGCTGCGAGAAGACGCAGATAGTCTCACGGCGGAGAAAATGATGATGAGGAGGGTTCAGGTCACTACGAAAGAAGGAACGGGAGGAGATTTAATATGAATGTACCTCCTCACCGACGCCTAGAGGTTCCCACATTCGCAGGGGCGGATGCCTTTGGGTGGTTGAGTAAAGTGGAACGTTATTTTGTGGTTAATGGGGTCACCGAGGCTGAGAAAGTAAATTCGGTGTTGGTTGTGTTGGAAGGGGAGGCTCTTCACTGGTTCCATTGGTGGGAGGCAAGCCATCCAAACGTGACGTGGGGAGTTTTCCGGTGAGAACTACTCAGTCGGTTTCAATCGGAGGCCCTGGACAACCCATACAGGGCCTTGTACACCGTTAAACAAGACGGGAGCGTGACTGAATTTCGTGCCCAATTTGAGAAGATGGTTGGGGCTTTTCGTTTCGAAGATGAAGATCTGCTCAAAGGAGCATGGCTCAACGGAGTTCGTACCAGTATCAGGGAAGAATTGCTTATGTTGCCGGAGCTCAGTCTTACAGAGATGATGAAGCTATCTATCAAGGTGGAGAGACGTAACACGGCTTGGAAGGAAGAGGGACTAGGGCCTTTGGGGCGAAATTGGTCTAATGGACTTAACCGGTTTTCAGTGGGCCAAACAAGACATGCTGGCCCAACTGAGAATAAGTCATGGACAGCCTAAAACGCAACCTCAGGAGCGAGCAACAGGGTTAATTCAAACCAATCGTTTACCGGATCCAGCCAAACGAGTGTGAGTCAAGGGAATGCAGCTCGTGGGAGCCCTAGCGAAGGAACGAACACGAAGACGATGACCCCAGGTGCTGAGATCCGTACCGGAGAAAACGATTCCGGTCCGGTGAGGAGGCTGTTAACCGCGGAATGGCGTGATCGTCAAAACAAGGGGCTGTGCTTCAAGTGTGGGGATCGTTGGCACTCCAACCACAAGTGCCAGGTCCGTCAGTTGCATTTGTTGTTGGTGGACGATGAAATTAGGGAAGATGGTGAGAAAGAAGGAGAAGAAGTTGAGGAGATTCTGGTTGTGGACACTGGTGAGTTGGAGAAACCGCTTCTACTCTCTCTACAAAGCCTATTAGGGCTCTCTTCAAGCCAAACACTTAAGGTGTGGGGTGAGATCAGGGAGGTGGTGGTCATGGTGGATTGTGGGGCATCCATCAATTTTATAATGAGGGAGGTGGTGGAAAAATTGGGACTGGACATAACTGATACTCCATCTTATCAGGTAGAAATCGGAAATGGATGTAAGGTGGGATGCAAAGGGGTGTGCTACGGGGTCGACATCAATATTCAGGGGACACAAATCAAACAAGATTTGTATCTCTTTGAATTGGGTAGCGCTGATGTAGTGTTGGGGTTAGAATGGCTCACTCAATTGGGGGAAATTAAAGCAAACTTCAAAGAGATGACTCTTAAATATGGAGAGAGGGGGAAGGAGACAACCATTAAGGGAGATCCGTTGCTGTCTAGGTCAGAGGCTTCTTACAGATCCATCACTAAGGCCTTAAAGAATCAGGCACATGGATTTTTTGTCAGCTCCACTGAAGAAGATGCTCGGGAGGAAGAAGCACAGTGGGCTGAGATTGGGCCGTTGCTTTCTGACTTCGCGGGGGTTTTCCAGGAACCCAAAGAGCTGCCACCAGCCCGAGCAATTGATCATGCAATACACCTCAAACCAGGGAGCATGGTGCCCAATATCCGTCCATTCAGGTATCCCTATTACCAGAAAACTGAAATTGAGTTGTTGGTAGCTGAGCTGTTCAAAAATGGCATGATACGTCATAGCACAAGTCCGTACTCGAGTCCTGTTATTCTGGTTAAGAAGAAGGATGGGAGTTGGCGAGTATGTGTGGATTATAGGGCCTTAAACAAGATTACCATACCAGACAAGTTTCCTATGCCAATGGTGGATGAGCTTCTGGATGAGTTGGGTGGGTCACAGGTTTATTCGAAGCTGGATTTAAAGGCTGGGTACCACCAGATCAGAAATTATGGTAGCAGATATCCCGAAAACAGCCTTTCGAACGCATGAAGGCCACTATGAGTATGTGGTCATGCCATTTGGCTTGACCAATGCTCCCTCCACATTCCAAGCTCTGATGAATGAAATCCTTCGCCCATTCTTGAGGAAGTTTGCCCTCGTGTTTTTTGATGATATTTTAATATACAGCAAGAATAAGGGGGAACACCTGGGTCATTTGAGAACCATCTTTGGGGTATTGAGGCAGCATCAGTTAGTAGCAAATAAAAAAAATTGCAGCTTTGGCAGGAGTTCTATCGAGTACTTAGGACACTGTGTGTCTGCTGCAGGGGTCAAAGCTGACCCGGAAAAAATAAAAGCCATGGTGGCTTGGCCGAAACCCATGTGTGTCAAAGGGATGAGAGGTTTCCTGGGGCTAACCGGATATTATAGGAAGTTCGTGAAGGATTATGGGAAAGTAGCAAAACCACTTACGGAGTTATTGCGGAAAGATGGTTTTCAATGGAATAAGGAGGCAGAGGACAGTTTCCAACAATTGAAAGTGATGATGAGCTCAGTACCGGTGTTAGCTTTACCAGATTTCAGCAAGCAATTCACAGTGGTCACTGACGCGTCAGGGAAGGGGATTGGAGCAGTCCTCACTCAGGATAATAAACCGATTGCATTTATGAGTCAAGGATTCTCTACTCAAGCTCAGACCAAATCTGTCTATGAGAAAGAACTTATGGCCATAGTATTTGCAGTCAAGAAATGGAGACATTACCTCATGGGTAATCATTTCATCATCAAGACAGACCAAAGGAGCTTACGATTCCTTATTGAGCAGCACATCCTGAGTGAAAATCAACAAAATGGATATCAAAACTGATGGGGTTTGACTTTGAAATTCAATACCAACCAGGGAAGGATAACCAAGTAGCTGATGCCTTGTCTAGACAAATGATTTTTGCAGCTTTATCTACAGTGCAATGGTCTGAATTGGATGAGTTAGAAAAAGAGATACAGCACGATGCAAGGCTGCAGGGGATCTTCCAGGACTTGTTGTACCTGATGCGCACAAGGGATTCTCCAGGAAGGGAGGGAAGCTCTTTTATAATGGCCGATTGGTTTTCCCAAAGTCCTCTCAGTTTATCCCTTCCTTATTGCAAGAGTACCATGATTCTGGGGTTGGTGGACACTCAGGGTACTTTCGAACATACAAACGGTTGGCTGAAGTAGTCTATTGGGAAGGGATGAGGAAGGATATAAAGGAGTATGTCGCAGGTTGTGCTAGCTGTCAACAGTGTAAGTCCCTCAATCTGACTCCGGCTGGACTGTTACAGCCACTACCCGTTCCAACTCAAGTTTGGGATGAAATCTCCTTAGACTTCATTGGGGGGCTCCCAAAATCAAGGGGAGTGGATACTTTGTCGGTGGTAGTTGACCGCCTCACCAAATATTCTCACTTCATTCCCCTCAAACATCCCTATACAACTAAGGAAGTGGCTGAATTATTTGTCAAGGAGATCATACGGTTACATGGTTTTCCTGCTACTATTACTTCAGACCGTGACAGGGTATTTTTAAGTCACTTTTGGACTGAACTTTTCAAGTGTGCAGCTACCAAGCTCCATTATAGCACAACGTATCATCCGCAAACCAATGGCCAGACGGAGGTCGTTAACCGCTGTTTAGAGGCCTATCTACGCTGTTTTTGCTGCACTAAACCCAAGGAATGGCCCAAATGGGTTCCTTGGGCTTAATTTTGGTACAATACAACATTCAAGGATACAACGGGCATGACCCCATTTAGAGCTTTGTATGGCAGGGATCCACCTACTTTGTTCAAGTGTGGGACGTGGTGCCTTGCTAACAGTTGTGCAAGTAATGCGAGCAAGTATACGCGACAACAAGTAATATAGGGCTGTTATAAGTCCCAATTATCGTTCCCACAAGGATCGTTGGCGTTTTGAAATGACTAACATTTGTAATTGCTTAAAACTGAATTACTATTTGAAAATAAAAGAAATAAAAATTGTAAAGTATAAATAATCTAGAATGGACTTAAAACACTACTGTTCACTTTTCTTTAGAATTTTCTGAATTACTTTCCTAAGTTATAAAATAAGAAGTAAGAATGAAGCAACTTAAATGACAGATGTGACAAAAAAATTTTGGAAACAGAACAGAGATTGAAATATGAAATAACAAAGGAAATTGGAAATCTGAGTTGATAAAGATGTTCAAAAAGGTGGGTTGAGTTCTGGCTCTCCTTCCCCACAGTGCTTGAAAAATAATTTGATTAACCAAAAGCTCATCCTAAGGTTCTCAGTTAACAGAACTGTATTGTTAATTTTAATCTCTTAAAAATTATTTTATCTCAAAATTGCCCACTTCCATATCTCTATGCCAAGTGGGATTAGGACTCTTGAGACTCAGGTCCAATATTACATGAGGTCTCATTCATTTCTGAAATGAGATCCCTTAAATAATTTCTCATCTAAGTCCATGTGTCTAATGCAGAATCCAGAGTTAGTTGATTCTCAACAACTAAATCCTAACCAAACATCTGACATTCGGCCAAAATGCAGATAATTTTACACATTAGAAAAAACATTAAACAACTGAGATATAAAAATTAAAACCAGAAAACCAAACATTTAACAAGCACTGAAGTTTGGGTGTCACCTAAACCCAACCTCTAAAAAGTTAGCCACTATCCATAGAGATGAGGCTTACAAACAGTAACAGAAAACTAAAGAAATTACAAAAGAAAAGTGCTAGAAACTAAATTACAGCACAGGCCTAACAACCGGCAATCTCAGTGCTATAAAGACATGCATCAAGTTCATCAGATGAGTCTCATTACAAAACAGAACAGAAAAAAAATCAATATTCAGAAGTCCAGAAAATTAAAATCCAAAAGAACGGAACCGCACAAAAACTCACTCACTGCTCTCCTTTTTATAGCTCTTTGCACACTATCCTCTTTTTCTCCAGCTCAGCAATATGACGCGCTGCTTGTGCGCTGCAAATAGGTGGTCCCCACAGTGCTCCACTACTCTGCTCATACAATCCGGATGGAATTGTCGTTCCTTCAACCCGTACACTGACGTGTGCTCACAATTGCTCCAGCCTCCACTAAGTAACGGATCTTTGTTTGGCTTTTTCTGAACCCAAAAATAATGGCTAGGGTTTTCGTGTTTTCTTTTCTTAATGGACTGTGGGTGTGGGTCAATTTGGACAGATGAACCGTGGACAAAGGATATTCTGACCTTCTGGATCGATTTGGGGCAGGGATTAGGGATGGAGGATGTGGGTTCTGATCGCACGATGTGTGAGTGCTAGGGTTTTCGTTTTTTTCTTTTCTTTGCGTTTCTGCTTCAGACTTCTCTTTCTTTCCTTTTTCTTTGCTTCTTTCTTCCTTTCCTTTTGGGCTTTAGTATTTTAGTTCCGGCCCATCACTTTCTTTCTTCCATGCTGTCTTCTTTTCTTTCCTTTCATGGTATTTCTGATGCAAAAAGAAAATGGGCCTGAAAAATGAAATGTTATAGCCCATTAATAATTAATCTACAAAAGATCCACAACTCAATTTTTGGGGTATTTTACAGCAAAATAAATATTTTTTCTCTTCATTTTCCAATTAAATCATATGCTCTAAGTCTCAATTAAGAGACTTATCAGGACGTTTATTCCTTCGGTTGATGCTCTCCCAATCATTAGCAGAGCGGGATGTCATCTTGCAAGATCTGCAGCATCACATCCTCAAGGCACAGGATCGCATGAAGCACTTTGCTGACCAACACCGTAGAGAAGTCCAATATGCTGTGGGGGATTGGGTTTACCTCAAAATCCAACCCTATCGTCTTAAAACGATTGCTAGACGCATCAATGAGAAGCTTAGCCCACGTTTCTATGGCCCCTACCAAGTGCTGGAGTGGGTTGGGGAGGCAGCATACCGTTTACACCTCCCATCTGGGTGTCAGGTACATCCTGTTTTTCATGTTAGTTTACTTAAGAAGGCAGTCAAGGCAGCTGCTGTTATCCAACCTCTCCCCTCTGTCCTTAATGATAATTGGGAATTAAAAATGGAACCTTAAGCTATTTTGGGCGTGAGGCGTTCTGTCCCAAACACAGTTCAAGTGTTGATTAAATGGTGTCATTTACCAACATTTGAAAATTCGTGGGAGGAATTTACAGTTATCAACAGTCAGTTTCCTCAATTCAACCTTGAGGACAAGGTTGTACAAATGGGGGGAGTATTGATACAATCAGGCCCAAGATGTACACAAGGGACAAAGCAAGACGTGTATGGATCAAAGATAAGCAAGCCCCAAATGCTTCAAAAGAGCAGCTCTCAGATGATAATGCCACGTCAGCAGTAGGAAGTCACAAGAATACCCCAGTGCATGCTGTGCCATGAGTTGGTTATATAGAGCGTGGGAAGGAATGGAGAGGGGAGCGGAATATGGAAGAAGCAATTGCTTAGGAGAGTGTGGGACCTCTATAATTGTCTCACTGTTATCTTTTCATTTCCATTGTAATTTGCTGGGTTTAGTTTTGATGTAACTTTCCTTTAAGATGAATCAAACTCTGTTTATGAGTGTTATTTTGCATCTGAATAATACAAAAGAGTGGTTGTGTCTCTATTTTCGCTGCTGATTGTGATAATTCTTGGGTTGTTCTCTGTAAAACGTAACAGTCTATCTCCCACGATCCTCTCTCCCTTGCACATCCCCCATGATCACTCTTCAGGAAACCTCTCCAGACCCACAAACATTCTCCATAACTGCCCGAGGGCTGTATAAATGCCTCTACAGTGCCGAAAGGAGGATACTTCATCCATATTGCATTCAACCACTCATACCAAACTTATACCCTTATTGTTCCATAACCTAAAGCCTTGCGTTATCGACACCAAATCAACCAACATACAACGTAGCAATATATCCAATACCCTATCCTACCATCCCAATCCGTTATTTGGTGTTCCCCTTGAACATAAACATATGTTATGATAGTCACTTGGTTATACACGTTCAGTTTAGCGCTGGACAAAAATAACATTATTGTTCTGTTTGCCCATTGAGGAGCATAAGTTTACTGCATATATTTACTGTTGTTTTGTCTTTCTGTTAGATTGCAAAAAGTTCATGGAAACATTCCAAGAAGTTGCTGAATCTCAGAACAAAGAGGAAAACGAGGATGCATCTGCTGCTGCTGACCTCCTTGATGAACTGAGTGTTGAAGGGAAGGCAGATGCAGAGAAGAATGATGAAGATAAGTCTGAGAACAAAACTGTGGAACAAGAATCTGCATCAGAAAAGGAAAGCAAACCAGATTCAGAGAAGAAAGTTGAGGAGCTTGCTTCATCAGCTTGATTATAATCTATTCAATATTTCCTGCCAAGCAATATGACAAGGTTCTGTGGTTGACCTTCAGAATGGGTCATAGCAATGCTATTGAGCGGTCTGTTTCCTCTATTGAGTCTGTTGGCAGGCAAAAGTTTCGGTCAGGTTTGAATGATTGAGTTGGTGCTTTTAGGTTTTGGAAATATAGCAACGTTATTTTGATTCTATTTATGAATTTGTTGTTGCAATTGATACGAGTCTTGTGGGTGTTGGGAGGGTGCAGTCGGGGAATAGTAAAATGTTATAAACCAAAGGTTATCGAACATTTTAAAGACTCAAATTTTACGTCGTACATAACTTGCTTCTGCTGCACTTTTTTTCTCGCCAAGCTACCATTGGTAGTTTTTAATAATGTTGATACCTTTATGGAGATGATGTGACTGAAAGAAAGTAATGGAGGCATGTTCGATAACCAATCATATGATAAAGAATTTTTGTTTTTCCCCCGGTAGAAAAATAAATGAATGGCACACTTATAGCCTGCTTGGCATTTTTTTTTATTTAAGTTTAAAGTTATTTTTAAGTTAAAATTAAAAAAGAGCTTAAAAAATTGAAAGGAAAAAGTTCTTAAACTTTATGTGGTTCACTTTTTTATCATTCATATTCCTATGGTTTTTTTTTTTTTTCTTTTTAAATTATCTCTGTGGTTTTATTTAATATCGTTAGTAATTAAACTAATTTATTTATTTTACCCTTATTTCATGTTTGGAGTTTTGTTTATTAAAAATAGAAAAACGTTTATCAATGCCTCTGTGCTTTCTTCCGGAATCACTTATATTCTTGTGATTTGCAAAAGGGTATTTTTTTTATCTATGCCCCTGTGTTTTTTTATTTTTTACAAAGTATAGGGGCATATGTGATAAACTTGATTATGACTAAAAATAAAATTGGGGGGGGGCTTAAAAAATTTCATAGGAGGCAATTTATATTTTATAGTGGATTGGTTTAGGAATAATTGGTTCAGGAATAATAAAAAATAGATTAATTTGTTTAAAAGCGATATTTGGAATGTTAACCTTTTTGTGATATTTTTTGGGGATATGTTGTCCATTTTGCGAAACCTTTGAAAGAGACAAGAATAAATGATTGTTTTTTGTATATTTATAATGAGTCTAAACTTCGCTTCTGTGCTGTTGCTGCCCAAAATTGTTGTTAGATTAATTAACAAGTAAAATAGGGGTAAAATAAATAAATTAGTTAAATTATTAACGGTGTTAAAGGTGAATTTAGATGAAATAAAATTACATGATAAGAAAAAAAGCATAGGGATATAAGTGATAAAAGAATAAAACAAGATTTATGAACTTTTCTCAAAATAAAATTAAAAGTTATTTTGTGATTATATAAAGTTGTTATTTTGGTTTTGAATGAGGGGAAAAATAATTTATTATTAGAATGAATTATTAAGATAAATGATAAAATATATAAATATAAGTTTAGAATAAAGGTGAAATTGTGAAATAAATAAGGATTTAAAAAAGCTTATATATATCTTAAAAAAAGTTACTTTTGGGAACTTTTAGTTTTTAGTTTTTTTTTTCTTTATTATAAAAAAAGCTCATTTTACAATAAGAGTTTTTAAGAAGAAAAGAAGCTAAAAGAAAAACCCTTCAAAACAGGCCGTTATTGTTGTTTAGCCTCACTTCGAGGGGAGGTCCCTTCTTTCCCAGTGTTATTAAATTTGATCCGGACATTGACTCGGTTGGGATACTGGGTTATTAGGTCATTGGTTGGATCGGTGGGTTACTGGTCAGACTGGTTGACCTGGATATATATGTAAAAATATATATACACACACACACACTCAATGTTAACTATTGATTTCCGTTCATTTTATTAATTAATTAATAATTATAACCGTTAGATATGCGAAAATCAACAGTTAAGATTGAATATAGGAGTTATACTTTTACACCGGTGTAAGAAGCTCTTGCCTATATATATATATATATATATATATATATATATATATATATATATATATATATAAATTTAATTATATTTTCCATATTTAAAATGAGTTAAACAAAGCTCACTAAATAAGCTTAAAAATTATCCAATCACACTTTTACAAATTCATAAAGCATAAATAAATGAAAATGCACGCTTTTACTATGTCAATTTAAATCACAATTCAGAATCCTCGTAAGCATACCTCTCAATTGCATTTAAAAAGCCAGATGTTGTGAACAAATATTTTTCAAATTCAACTACATTGAAATAACATGTCACGTTCTCTTAATTTATTGTTTCGCAAATTGCTTCAGTATTAAAAGCTAAAATTTGAGGTCATTGTACAACAATACATTACTAGCAAATAAAATTACAAAAAAATTTAAAATGAGTTCTGCATTTTTTCCTAACAAGATGAAACAATTTTGGTTTTTGGTTTTTGGTTTTTTTTTTTTATATATAAAAATGCATGACCTGACCAGGTTACCAGTTTTGGCCGAGTTTGAGCGGATCTGATGCATAACCGATCCGATGCTTGACTCGAACCAATTGTTATTGAAGACAGTGGGTGATGTTAAATCACTAAGAGGTTTGAACCCATGAATAAACCAGAAGGGAGTAGATGATCAGAATTGTCACTGTGCAATTAAAAATATTAAAAAATAGACTTACTTGATATGTATGAAACAAACAGAATCAGAAGAATGAAAAAATGCAATATCAGAGGAATAAAATCCGAGCCCACAGAACGTGTCTCCTTAAGACAATTTGTCCCCTCACTGATGCCCAAGGTTGATGGACACTTGTCTCCCAGGATAGAACGGATTTCGTCTGAAGAATGGCGGCACTACCAATCAACAGCCCAAACGAACACAACAATATGCCAGAGGAAATCACACCGGAGTATGAAAAGGAATATGCAAAACCGGAAGGAGAAAAATTCCGGCAGAGTTTCAGTGCAGAAAATTGGATCCATTTTATGAAGGTGTCAGTGTCTATTTATAGACACTGACCGGTCACGTTTCAAAAGGCACCTATTCGACGACGAAACAACACATCTGTTGGACACGAAAAGACACATTCGTTCAACACGAAAAGGCACCCATTCAAGGATGAAACAACATGTCCGTTAGGATGAAACAACACATCCATTAGGATGAAACAACACATCTGTTCGGATGAAACAACACATCCGTTCGGATGAAACAACACATCCGTTCGGATGAAACAACACATTCTTTAGAATGAAAAGATACATCTGTTTGTCGACGAAAAGACACACCCTTTCATTACCAAACTTCTTATTCATAACCAATAGAGTGTCTACACATATATATATATATATATATATATATATATATATATATATATATATATATATATAAATTCCAACAATCCCCCACATGGATAAGAAGTCAAATCATCGTGACAAAAATGCATAAGAATATAAATGCAAAGTGTAATTTCCTCAACGAGAAACAACTGCATCGAGATAGGTGGAGTTACCTTTGAACCTTCTCTAGTGGAAACCTATCGGATATACTCGGTCAATCGGTGGTCTAGGTCGACTTGAACCGTCAACCTTTAGTGTATACCTAGACAATAGGAGTCACACAATTGCTTCTCTAGCATTGTTGGTCCTTTGTTGTGCCCATTTTGGCCGTGGGACACCTGCCTGGTTCTGCGAGTGTTTTAGAGAATCGGCCTTTGAAAAATTCTCATAGAAGCGGCCCTCACTTCACACTCACATAGGTGATTTCTTGTGATGTAACTCACTATACATCATTTGAACACAACAGATTAAGAAATCATTAAAAGCCTAAGTGCTTACCCTCATAAATACACTGTCTTGTCTTAGGAATGAGTATGAGTTTAAGAACTCCACAGTGTTTAAACAGTCGACCATCACTTAGTTGTCTCTTTGAACCTAGTTCATGGGATCTCCACTCTTCTAGGTAGAGTTACCGCAATGCTCAACAATTGATAGGCCTTAAACCCATTCCTTTCGACAAATTTTCAACCAACTCTCTAGGAATCCCTTTGGTTAACGGATCCACTATGTTTTCCTTAGACTTAACATAGTCAATTGAAATGATTCCATTCGAGAGTAGTTGTCTTACGGTATCATGTCTACGACGTATGTGTCTAGACTTACCGTTATACATGACGTTCTTGGCCCTTCCAATAGCTGCTTGGCTATCACAATGTATGCATACAGATGGTACCAATCTTGGCCAATTAGGAACATCCTCAATAAAATTACGAAGCCATTCGGCTTCTTCACCGGCCTTATCTAAAGCAATAAATTCTGCTTCCATGGTTGACCTTGCAATGCAGGTTTGCTTGGACGATTTCCAAGACACAACACCTCCACCAAGGGTGAACACAAATCCACTTGTGGATCTAGTGTCGTTAGAGCCGGTGATCCAATTTGCATCACAATACCTTTCTATAACATAGGGGTGTTTCTTGTAATGCAAAGCAAAATTTTGAGTATACTTCAGGTATCCCAAAACTCTTACCATAGCTTTCCAATGATTTTCATTTGGATTACTAGTAAAGCGACTTAACAGACTTACTGCGTAAGCAATATCAGGTCTGGTGCATTTCATAACATACATCAGGCTTCCCAACACTTGAGCATATAGCTTTTGTGATGTAGCTTTACCAGTGTTCTTTAATAAACTCAGATTAGAATCTACAGGGTTCCTCACAAGAGTTATTTTCAAACTCTTGAATTTCTCAAGAACCTTAGCTACATAGTGAGCCTGTGATAAGGCCAACCTTGTAGATGTTCTATGGATTTTAATACCTAGGATAACGTCTGCTATCCCCATATCTTTCATATCAAACTTACTATTAAGTAACTGTTTAGTAGCTTTAATCATTTGATTATTACTACCCATGATCAACATGTCGTCTACATAAAGACAGACAATGGCAAATCCTTTTTCAGTATTTCGAACATAGACACATTTGTCACACTCATTGATTCGAAATCCATTTGATAACATAACATTGTCAAATTTCGCATGCCATTGCTTTGGAGCTTGCTTTAACCCGTAAAGGGATTTTATTAAGCGAAAAACTTTCCGTTCTAGTCCTGGAACAACAAAACCTTCAGGTTGTTCTAAATATATCTCTTCTTCCAGGTCGCCGTTTAAGAAGGCGGTCTTAACATCCATTTGATGTATTTGTAGTCCATTCAATGCAGCTACCGCGATCAACATCCTAATGGATGTGATCCTTGTAACCGGTGAATAAGTATCGAAATAATCGAGACCTTCACGTTGCCTGTAACCTTTTACCACAAGCCTTGCTTTATATTTATCAATAGTGCCATTCTCTTTCATTTTTCTTTTGAAAACCCACTTACTTCCTAAAGGCTTATTGCCAGTAGGAAGATTTACCAATTCCCAAGTGTGGTTGGACAAGATAGATTCTATCTGACTATTGATAGCTTCTTCCCAGAATGGTCCTTCCGGAGACGTTATAGCTTCCTTATATGTCCGAGGCTCATATTTTTAATAAATATGTCATAAAATCAGGTCCAAAAGATGTGGCGGTCCTTTGCCTCTTGCTACGTCTAGGTTCATCTTCTATATCCTCTACAGGATCAGTATCAATTGTAGCATCCTGAGGTATCACAACCTGATCATCATTATTACCACTTGATTCAGGTATCCTCTTATACGGAAATACGTCTTCAAAGAAAGTAACTTCCTTTGACTCAATAACCGTATTAGCATGTATATCTGAGACATCAGATTTATACACTAGAAACCGATAAGCACTACTATTAAGTGCATAACCGATGAATACACAATCCACAGTTTTAGGTCCGATTTTCAACCTTTTGGGTTTAGGAACCGCAACCTTAGCCAAGCACCCCCACACTCTAAAGTATTTCAGGGATGGCTTCTTTCCTTTCCATACGTCGTATGGTATGCTCTTTGTCAAACACCCCCACACTTAAAGATAATTCAAGGTAGGCTCCCTACCTTTCCATATTTCATAGGGGATATTCTTAATTTTCTTGTGGGGTACTTTACTGATTATATAATTTGTCATTAAATGACTTTGCCCTACAAACCAGACATCAACAACATCATTTTATTTAATGTCTGGTTCTTTATACACAATCACATTAAATTGCAACACCATAAGGAGCAATCCTTTGATATATAGTACCAAACTCTAAACAAAATTTCTCAAAGAGGACATCATTCCTCTCAACAATCCCATTGGATTGTGGAGCATAAGGAGCCATCGTTTGGTGTAAAATTTCAAACTCTAAACAAAATTCCTCAAAGGGACATCATAACCTCCCCCTCGATCGCTCCTTAATACCTTAACCTTTCAATTTAACATTATTCGACTATAACACATATATCAAATAATAAATTCCAATTTAACCCTAAAATGATACACAATCATCATGTCATTTACAATATTCAAAGTCATCCATTGACCTTGATCATGCCATCACTAAGATAGCTTTTTGAGTTCACATAGTATCAAATATTTCACTAGATATAAGGCTTTTATATCCATCAAAGCACATAGTGCATTTTTAAGCAAGAGTTATGACTTGTCTAAATCATAGAGTTAAAACTTTCACATTTATAAGTAACGGGTTAATGGATATCAAACACCATCATATATCGTCAAATCCATTAAGTGTACCATATACAAATGAATGCCAATAAATGCATAACATTTCACACATAATAACTAATATAACAAAATATTCATGTCATAAATATTTCTCATTTATCATACTATATACCATTAAATGGCATCAAATTTCACTGCATTTCTCATTGAACCAGCATCAAAGTAAGCACATCAAACCAAAGGTCATATATCAATTTTTGGTAC
>NW_026898159.1:0-45338 GCF_033153095.1 Gastrolobium bilobum
AAAGTAAAAATTATAGTTAATAAGGAAAACAAAATAAAAATTTGATTTGTGATTTAAACTAAAAAATCATTTTGAAAAATCAGTAGAAATAAAGAAAATAATTATAAAAATATTCTAAATCTCTAAGGAAGAAGGATATTATTTTTGAAATTAATGATTCATGTTATAAGCTTCTAGGTTATTATTTGTGGTCTAAAATTAATTATAGCTTATGAATGTTTTTCAAAAATAAAATTACCTAAATTAGGCGTGATTGCCTCTTGATTGAAACTCAATTTAGACGTCATTGATGACGTGTCAGGTGTTGACATGTGTCACATTTTTAAACTCAGAAGCCTCTGAGTTTTGGGTTTGTGATTTAATATAAAAAATAAATCAAGATTTGATGTGTGATTTAAATTAAAAAATAAAAATTATTATTAATTTGAAAAAAAAAAAAAGATTTAATTTGTGATTTAAACTCAAAAATCAATTTGAAAAATCTGTATTAATAAATAAAATAATTAAATAAATATTCTAAATTTCTAAGGAAGAAGGATTACCTGATTTAAATTTAAATTATGTTTGTGAGAAATAAAATATATCAAATGAGATGTCATTGCGTAGATCTCGAAAAGTTTTCTGGAATCAAAAAAAGAATTACCTGATTTGGATACCCGAGTCAAAAGTTATAGCCTTCAGAAGTTTTAAGATTTTTTTTTTTTTGGAAAAAAAATATGACACGTGTCAACAATGAGTGACGCCTAAATTAGGCGTGATTGTCTCTTGAGTGACGCCCAATTTAGGCGTCTTTAGTAACGCCAAAATGGGCGTAATATTGTGCAATAGATGTGTAATTATTTCCAAAACTGTAATAAATACATAATTAATTTATTAAAAAGCATTAAATTAATTTTTTTGCCTACACACTGTACTTGAAATATTTACCAAGCACGACAAATTGAAAAGACTTATTTATATCATAAGCAATACGTGTAACAGGGGAGGTAACAGACCAACACAATTCAATTATTTATTTAAAACAGTATTCACTAATTTTGCAATTAAATCAGAACAAAGAACCACAAAATAGTTCCATAACAGAAACAATATGACAACTAGCATATGACTAAATCAGCTAGATATCATTCATTGCAATTTACTCAGTTTATAAGGTTTCACTCAACAGAATAAATGTACAAGGCTGATTGGCAGGCAGCATTAATATGCAACCTTTGTATATAAATTAATACGATATTCAGATATGAGAACAGCAGCAAAGGAAATACAAGTTAGTACAGAGGATCAGCTATTCAGACTGTTACAATCAATGCATCTTCTATTTATATAGGATTTACTCGAGTGAAAAACAATAACTTACTCGGATAAATTAAACTTAAACAGAACAACCAATAAGCTGTCTTCACAAAGCAAACCAGATATTAATGGATAAGAAGATAGATTTTATTTTCAGACTAAAAATACTTTGCAAAAGACAATTACTACCCAATCAGATTAATTCAAATGACACTTACTCGAGCTACTAGACCAAATTAGAACAAATGAAGCACTAACTGAATCAAATCATAGCAGGTTTATCAGATATGACAGAGATCACTACTATATGACTTCAAACTCAAACTATAGTAACAATTTTGGTTAAGTGACAATTATTCAACTACACAAACTCATCTATCACAAGATTTTCCAATTCAAGCGAGAATACAGAAGTAAGCAGGATGTTGAATGTGACGACCATAGCTAATTATAGAGCGATGCAGATATTCAATGCAAGATCATTGTTTTAACCAAATAAAATCAACTTAACAAGATACAATAGCTCTCTGCACTCACGTATCAACTTTTAAGTTCACAGTCAAATCAATATAAAACAGCTACAGATGCTCAATATATTCAAACAGTATCTTTTAGAAATGGATAGTGATTAATAACAGAACAACTCATCAAGTAGATTTCTTACCTGATGCTTATCTATTATTGGATAGTGATTAATAACAGAACAGTAAATAACAACGTGACACATGCAGAACCAACCATCAACCAATAACGGAACAGAAACCAAAAAAAATAATTAACACATACAACACTTCTCATCATTCAAAATTTTATTTGTCATCAAGAACGAAACAGAAAGCATACACAAACAAAATTTGTACCCTAAAGGCATCCTCTTACCCAACAAAACCAGAAAGTTATGCCTTAAATGATAACCAATTACAATCATAAGTGAAAAATGAGGACAACGAATTAACCATATGAAATCTTTCATAACCTCTAAAAGAATCATATGGAGAAAATAGAAAAGGATGGTGGAGAAGCTTGCTAGCAGTCCATCTCTGACTAGGATTCTTGATGAAACGTTTGCTCAAGAAATCTCTGCAATCCTCACTTACTCCATTAGGAATCTTTGGTGCTTCTTCAAAGACAGCAAGCTTGTACATCATCTCATTTGTAGTTGGAATCATCTCCTTTGAAGTTGGAGGGTTCCTCTATACATATAACCCAGTGATCATCTATATGACTATACATCCAAGATACCATATATCCAATGATGTTTCAATATGACCCTTAACTGATTCTGGTGACATGTATAATGGTGTCCCTCTAAACCTGAAATTCCAATACTCAGCATTGATAATCTCTTCTTTAGTCTTGGACAATCCAAAATCTACAATCTAGAGTTGATACTTTGCATCATTCTTGGATGAAGGAAAGAGAAGAATGTTATTTTCAAAATTAAAGATTAATGCTATAAGTTTTTGGGTTATTATTTGTGGTCTGAAATTAATTATGACTTATGAAGGCAAAAAAATTAATTTAATGCTTTTAAATAAATTGATTACGTATTTATTACAATTTTGAAAATAAATACACACTTATTGCACAATATGACGTCCAATTTGGGCGTCACTAAAGACGCCTAACTTGGGCATCACTAAAGAGGAAACCACGCCTAATTTAGGCGTCACTCGTTGACACGTGTCATATTTTTTTTCTAAAAATAATAATAATTTAATCATAAAACTTACGAAGGCCATAACTTTTGACTCAGGTATTCAAATCAGGTAATTCTTTTTTTGATTTCACATAAATTTTTGAGATCTACGCAATGACATCTCATTTGACATATTTTATTTCTCACAAACACAATTTAAATTTGCAAGAGTGGTATTATTAGAGCGGTTAAACCCAAAAGCCTCTAAGTTCTGGATTTGTGATTTAATATAAAAAAATAAATAAAATTTTGATTTGTGATTTAATTTTTTTTATAATAATTTTTTTATTATAACAAAAATTTGGTTGGGGATTTAAGTTAAAAATAAAAATAAAAATAATTATTAATAAGGAAAACAAAATAAATATTTGATTTGTGATTTAAACTAAAAAATCTATTTGAAGAATCTGTAAAAATAAAAGAAATAATTAAATAAATATTATAAATCTGTAAGGAAGAAGGATATTATTTTCGAAATTAAAGATTAATGCTATAAGCTTTTGGGTTATTATTTGTGGTCTGAAATTAATTATGACTTATGAAGGCAAAAAAATTAATTTAATGCTTTTAAATAAATTAATTACGTATTTATTACAATTTTGAAAATAATTACACATTTATTGCACAATATGACGTCCAATTTGGGCGTCACTAAAGACGCCTAACTTGGGCATCACTCAAGAGGCAATCACGCCTAATTTAGGCGTCACTCGTTGACACGTGTCATATTTCTTTTCCAAAAAAAAATAATTTAATCATAAAACTTACGAAGGCCATAACTTTTGACTCAGGTATTGAAATCAGGTAATTCTTTTTTTGATTTCACATAACTTTTCGAGATCTACGCAATGACATCTCATTTGACATATTTTATTTCTCACAAACACAATTTAAATTTGCAAGAATGATATTATAAGAGCGGTTAAACCCAGAAGCCTCTTAGTTCTGGATTTGTGATTTAATATAAAAAAATAAATAAAATTTTAATTTGTGATTTAAATTTTTTTTATAATAATTTTTTTATTATAACAAAAATTTGGTTTGTGATTTAAATTAAAAATAAAAGTAAAAATTATAGTTAATAAGGAAAACAAAATAAAGATTTGATTTGTGATTTAAACTAAAAAATCAATTTGAAAAATCTGTAGAAATAAAGGAAATAATTATAAAAATATTCTAAATCTCTAAGGAAGAAGGATATTATTTTTGAAATTAATGATTCATGTTATAAGCTTCTAGGTTATTATTTGTGGTCTAAAATTAATTATAGCTTATGAATGTTTTTCAAAAATAAAATTACCTAAATTAGGCGTGATTGCCTCTTGATTGAAACTCAATTTAGACGTCATTGATGACGTGTCAGGTGTTGACATGTGTCACATTTTTAAACTCAGAAGCCTCTGAGTTTTGGGTTTGTGATTTAATATAAAAAATAAATCAAGATTTGATGTGTGATTTAAATTAAAAAAATAAAAATTATTATTAATATGAAAAACAAAATAAAGATTTAATTTGTGATTTAAACTCAAAAATCAATTTGAAAAATTTGTATTAATAAATAAAATAATTAAATAAATATTCTAAATTTCTAAGGAAGAAGGATTACTTGATTTAAATTTAAATTATGTTTGTGAGAAATAAAATATATCAAATGAGATTTTATTTGAAATTTTATTTGTCGTCAAGAACGAAACAGAAAGCATACACAAACAAAATTTGTACCCTAAAGGCATCCTCTTACCCAACAAAACCAGAAAGTTATGCCTTAAATAATAACCAATTACAATCATAAGTGAAATATGAGGACAACGAATTAACCATATGAAATCTTTCATAACCTCTAAAAGAATCATATGGAGAAAATAGAAAAGGATGGTGGAGAAGCTTGCTAGCAGTCCATCTCTGACTAGGATTCTTGATGAAAAGTTTGCTCAAGAAATCTCTGCAATCCTCACTTATTCCATTAGGAATCTTTGGTGCTTCTTCAAAGACAGCAAGCTTGTACATCATCTCATTTGTAGTTGGAATCATCTCCTTTGAAGTTGGAGGGTTCCTCTATACATATAACCCAGTGATCATCTATATGACTATACATCCAAGATACCATATATCCAATGATGTTTCAATATGACCCTTAACTGATTCTGGTGACATGTATAATGGTGTCCCTCTAAACCTGAAATTTCAATACTCAGCATTGATAATCTCTTCTTTAGTCTTGGACAATCCAAAATCTGCAATCTTGAGTTGATACTTTGCATCATTCTTGGATGAAGGAAAGAGAAGAATGTTATCGGGCTTTAAATCACAATACTCAGCATCATTCTTGAACAACTCCAGCTTGATGAATGCAAGAAAGCCCTTTAAGAAGCATAATGGTATAGATTTTTGCCTCACTTTCAAACAGTGGCCCCTTCCTAATTAAGTCTCAGAGAGAACCATAAGGTGCAAATTTCATAACAAGATTATAGATGAATTCACCCTTCTCAATAGTGAATTGGCCAAAATGGCATTGAAGCAATTCTTCACAACCAATCAACGATCTGATTATACTTTCTTCTCTCATCAATGAACCTATTGAGTGAGGCATTGAACTCTTCACAGCCACCACATTCCCTATGCATTTCTCTGGAGCAACCATGGCAGCAAGGTAGACAATAGCAAAGGACCCCTTCCCTAATATTCTCAACTTCTCGGTAAACTAATGTTCTTTCTTTTTTCCTTTTTTTTCGGTAAACTAATCTTTTTTTTTTGTTAAGCCTTCAACTGTAAATAAGGTTTGTATGGTTTGAATTTAATCTCGTAATCTTGGGTAAATCATATCTTAAATCCCGATTTTATAAATATTACACAACTAAAAGTATATCTACAGCTTCAAAATTTAGATATTCTATACATATTTAAAATTTAGATTTATTTTATTCTTTATGTTTCCTTTTTTATGATTGTGCACACGTGATAATAAATGGCTTTAAATGATTAACTCTGTCAAATATGGAATCTCCAACAATTCCAAAATTTTAACTAAAACGAAGAGACCAACAACAGCGTTTCGTAGGTAGTACAACTGTATAGTAACTGTCGGATTGAAATAACTTAACGGTTATAAAAATAATTGACTAAAAACATTCCTTCATCCTCCGTCTAATTTCTTTTTTTTTTAGGTTACATAGAATTGAACACAACACCCTACACTACACACACTCCTAACACACACACCCTAATTTTTTAAACTTTTTTAATTTCCATAAAATATGTAAGGTATTAAAGTAACATGATATTTTCTCCAGTTTACTTTTCCTGTAAGTTGCACCTATGACATTTTGCCACACCAAAGATAATAATGATAGTGGGATTAATTTTATTTTATTTTTGGTAGTTTGTGGGATTAGTTTTTTACAACTACAGATTTAGACTTCGAAAATTAATTAAAGAGTGAATCTAAAAAATATAGAAAAGTGAAATTAATTAGTTAAGAGCGCGTAGCACTCTAAGACGAGACCTTTGACCTTTAGGACATCACAAGCAAAATCAGGGAAATAGATCCTCTCATATGGAAAAAAAAACATGATATGGTCATGTGAGAAGATCACAACCATACAAAAGTAAATCAACGATTATGGTTTCGTAACTACTTATTTTAACATTTTTTTCTCTCCTCTTTTATTACCATTGATTCATCTTTGTAAGGTTATGATTCCCCACATGACACGATCATGTGAATTTTCACACGAGAGGATCCAGATCCTAAAATCAAACTGTTTATTTATTTATATATTTATTTTGTAATTTCAACTCTTTTTTCTTATTTTAAGTTACATCTAGACACCCATAATTAATAACTTGTAAAAGCACACTACACCAGAACCGGGATTTAGCGTCGGTTTTTTTCATCTTTAGCGGCGGTTTGAACCGCCACTAAAATAATCAGTGGCAATTGTAAACCGACTCAGAAACTGGCGACGTAGAATAATTTAGCAACGGTTTACTGCAACCGCCGGAATAACTGACGCGAAATACACAACCGACGCTGAATGTATAGAAACCGCCACCAATTACAAAAAGTAATAAATAATTTTTTATTAATAGCGACGGTTTAGAACCGCCGCTAAATCATGTAACTCTATTTTTTTTATTTTTTTTAATTAAATTTTTGTGTTTGTTTCAGTGAATATAAATTTTTTTTTAGTAAATATAAATATTTTAAATCGCCACTGAATTGTAAAATTTATTAAAATTACATAATTTGACTCAAACTCCAACAATGATTTCATTAATCATAAATACATTAATTGTCTACAATCAAACCTGTCATTAAAATATATAAAAAAAAAACTAAATACAATTACAAAATCAATTTAAAAAGTCTAACATTAAAAATTAATAGATCCAAATATATGACAAAAACAAAGTACATAACTCTTTTACAAATTAATCGTAAAAGTAATCACAATGTCAATACAACTAAAATGTTTAAACATAAGTAATCTACTATGGCTGATGAGTAGCAGAATACGAAGAAGGTTGAGCACGAAAATGTTGCTCCGTTACCTGCATTAAAATTAAAAAAATAATATTTTTAGCACAAATACAACAAAATAAAGAATAATTTATCCAAAAATAAGAAAATAAAAAATGACCAATCAAAAATAACCATAGTTCAACAAACCTCAATTGACCCAGTAGATTGATGAAGCGTTTTGAGGATATTTAGATAATTAGATATTTAAATAATTAGATATTTAGCTTGCGCCAACTTGACATCAGCCCATTCAGGATCCCTGAAGCAGAAATTTATAAGTCATATATAAATTCCACCACTAAAGTTAAGCAAACCCATTTTCACGTAACTCAATCCATATTAAGTCGAAATTTCATTATGTCAAAAAAGAAAAAAAGAAAAGGAGCGCGCACACATAAATACACAGAATAACTTCATCACCAATAAAGATGTGTGTTGGCCACAATAACAACATGACAAAAGGGATCTTTGAGTTTAAAAAGCTTGTATCCAGGTGCAAAATCCTATCCACTCACTAGTCATAGGTCCTGTAACCCTAGTTAAAATCCACATTATAAACTGCTCTATGAAAAATTAGATGAGACAAGACTGAATCTGAAGCCTGAATAAAAAAAAATTAACGTGTGAGATTCTAAACATAATTGAATGGGGTCAAAGTCAAAGCAGAAAGATAAAAGCTAGGTTACCATCAGGTTTATTTATGGGCTTTTTCACCCTTTTGCCCCTTATTAATTAATTAATAACCATTTTGTCCCTGATTCGAGACTATTTATCAATCTGCCCTTCTTTAGTCGACTATCTTGCATTTTTAATCGACTAAATGGCCAAAACAGACAAAAAATGGCTGCTGGGAGATTTAGTCGACTAAATCTCCCTATTTAGTCGACTAAATCTTCATATTTGACAAAAAAAAAAATAAGTCAGTATGATTTTAATCGATTAAGTAGGGAGATTTAGTCGATTAAATCTCCCAACAACCGTTTAGTCGATTAAAAATGTAAGGTAGTCGATTAAAGATGGGCAGATTGGTAGATAGTTTCGAATCAGGGGCAAAATGGTTATTAATTAATTAATAAGGGGCAAAAGGGTGAAAAAGCCTTATTTATGCGATGTATATTATTTATTTCTTTTTTCTCTGCTTTTCAATTGCTAATTTGCATAAAATTTTCTGTTTGATGTTATGGGATGAATAACTCATAAGTTGTCAAATGAATGAATTTAAGAAAGATTAGGGACAATTCCCATGCTAATTTGGATTCACTTCTGTAATTTGCAGTATGCAGTGTCAGTTTTGTGCAAATTTTAGCATACTGTGTGAATGATTTTTATTTGTTAGTTTGTTTATTTGCTACATCAAACATTTGGGGTTTTGATTCTTCTTGAAGTTTGATACTGGGATGTCTCCCTTGTGTGCCAAACTCTCTTAAAGCTTTGCCTCGGGGTGAAGCAATAGCTGGCTTCTAATTTAAATAGAGTTCTATTCTCATAAATCTGTTCTAATCTAAATTGTTACCCTCTATCTTTACCACTTATACCATTGAGATATGGACACATAAATAGGACTAACCATTCTTTTGATTATCTTTTTCTACACAGAAAGAAGTGTTTTTATTTATATGAAGCTGTAAAAATGGAGCCTAGAAATTTCTGGTGTCAACAAAAGTTGTAAAGAATACTTAATGTATACACACAGAATTTAACACGGTATTATTTTTTATTTTTTTCCCTATACTAATGGAATTGGAAAACTACATGCTGATTTTCTCTCTCCTGATCTTTTACCTGCATGATTTCTCCTTGTGTTTGGTCAAGAGCAAGTTCGGCATACAGATCCTGGTGCTTGCTGCCATATATAAAAAGAAGCATGCATGTGTTCATATTATATAGTACTTTGTAATTGAAATAACATGGTCATAGAGAGAAATCATATATAAGCATAATAATGAAGAGAATAGACAATATACAGGCTCTTAAATTTTTTTAAGAATGTAAAAATCTGCAGTATTATTAGAGTATTGAAAACTCATTACATTATCTACTAAAGTTAAAATATAGTATGTTATCAAAAAAAAAAAAAAGTTAAAATATAGTTAATTATACTTATTCTACCCAACTATTCATATTTAATGTTATTTAAATATATTTTTTTCTAGAATAAATCTTATTCTAGATACACTCATAATCTAGAATAATTGAAGGTTAAAAGTTATTTATGAAAATATGTTCAAAGAACAAATAGTTCAATGTAAATTAATTCGTATAAGTTGAAGCACACTATCAATACTTCCAATCCAATACAGAGCTTGGACGTGATTGTGAACATCAACCCACTATATAAGTTGAAGCAATTAAGCTAGTTATTGTCTCATGAAAACCACTTATTCTTTTTCAAGAAATACAAAGCAGTCTTAGACCTGTTTTTCGTACGAGTAGAAGCCTCTGCGTTGATGTCTTAGCCCAATTCCGAAATTTTCCCAGAAGATCACTTGAAGGTGCAGAGAGATTTTCCTAAATTTTCACACATTTCAAATTCAGCAAACAAAAAAGGAATTATAAAGAAGACTAGGAAATCAAGTACATCACCGAAAAATGCCAATTCACATGAAGCGGAAAGTAGTAATTTCAAAATGCCGATTACATTCTAACCTTGTTACTCTTCAAATTCGAAAATCTTTCAAAATGGAGCGAAAAAGTAAACACAATAACCAAGATTGAATCCAATACATTAATTTGAAAACTAATCCAAAACCTAGAGAAGAAGATGAAGAAAGAAAATACCCATGATGGAGACAGCAGAAGCGCGCAATATCAACAGAAGAGAGTTAGGGTTTGAAAATGTTATACTCAAACATGAATAGATGCCAATAAAGGTACTGTCCTCATAAATATGAGCTTAGTGAGAAAATAGAAATGAAATGAACAGTGGGAGACTACGAAATGTGTTTGTTGCGGGAAAGACGAAAAAATAAATAAATAGGATATGCCAATGGGATGGATACATAGCGTCTCAAGAGGTGGGGAAAATTAAATAGCTTAGGGGTCCTGTTATTCACTGGATTTGGGGTCGGTTTTTTGAACGGCCATTGAGATACCGCCATTGTATTACGGTTTTCTTGTAGTGCGCGCAGCCTCTTTTTATTTTATCAAAAAAGGTGTATTTTTCAAAAAATAAAAATAAAAAATGATCATATTAAACAGGATCTTTTCATCAAATTTTACATGAAAGAATAAAATATTTTTTCTTTTTCTAAAACAAGTTCTTAGCAAAGTATATAATTTTATTTTATTTTATTTTTTGAAAAAACCCTACAAAAAAATATTCAGTGAAACTAAATTTAATACTTTTATCATATTATTTATTTATTCACTGCAAAGAAAAAATAAATTTAATGACAAATGACAACCAGGCTAGACTAAACAAAAGTTTTGTCTATATAGATACAAGCCTATTTTAAAAACTATTTGCTTGAATTTAACTTATTATACGTCGACATGGATTATTTCAAATGTTAAACTTAACTTTTCTTGAGAGCCTATTTAAAAACATAGATCTTAAAAAAAATTCAAAAGATATGAATTTCTTAATGTCAAAACAGCTATTACATTTTTAATAATTACTAGTTTGTTTTCACTATCTATCGGTAATATAAAATTTTATTTTCAATATGTGCTGAACAATATAAAATTTAAATTTCAACATTAATGCTAACGATAAAAGATATGATAACGATATTACATATATATGCTAATCCAAAACTTACCGGTTATTTGACTGATTCAATTTTTTCAAACTCAATGTTAGTTTAATTATGGATTAATTAATGATTTGTTTAACCTAATATTTAAATGAATATATAATATTCTATACAAATTTATTTTGAATTTATTTATACAAATATTTGTTTCTAAATGAAGGTAAGCATTTTTTTTTTCTTTTTTTTTTGTCACTTTTTTTCTTCTTCTTTTACCCATAAAAGTGAATATGATTTTCTTCGTATTGATCCTACCGGACTAAACGAGGAATATGATTCACAAAATAATATGATATTTTTGGGTTGCTCAACTCTAGTTTTAAGCTAAAACAATTACAATTAATTTTGAACTAGATATAGACCCCATTTGGACGTGCATTTGAAAAAATGATTTTTTATGAGTTATTTTTTTAAAATTAAAGTTATTTTGCATTTGGATGTGTTATGGACCCGTATAAGGGGCCCATTTAAAGAGAGGCCCAACTAGGAGCAATTCAAGATTTACATCAAGTATACTTATGGATAGATATCCATCAAGGATACTAATCCTAATGCGACAACATAGCGGGCAGGTCTGGGCCCGCATCAGAGGTACTAAAGATTCACATCATATTACTCACAGGTAACTCCTATAAATAAGAGGTAAACCTTAAAGGTACGTTACGCTCTCTCTTATTGTTATGCTGTCACTTTGCACACACACACACACCCTTTGGCAAAGTCGTGGTCTGTTTACTGTGCACGGTGATCTGCTTGACTCAAGGGTATCTCCTCCATAGATACCTTGGATAGGGCACTAGATCCAAGATCAATATATCAGTCCATTAGGCTGGACATCTCTGTCTCCAAAACAGAACATTGGCGCCGTTTATGGGGAACGAATTTTTGAATTTGATATTCCCACGACTCTGACTAAAGATGGAAGTCCATACGAGGAGTAATAGCCAACAGCCCCACCCTCAGAATCAGCCACTGGATCCAGTCCTGGAGGAGGCGAATCGACCTCAAGACCAGCCTGAGAATAAAGTGGATTATGATCATGTCCAAGTCAGCGAGGACGTGTCAGACACAGCCTCGACACCAGCACCCCACAATCGAGTCGCGGCCCCAGCTATGAATAATCATCCCCAACATCCTAGGGATATTGCTGCTCGTGTTGCCCAATATGCATATCCTGATTCCCGACTGGCTTAAAATGCGTTTGCTGCAATTTTGCGACGGACGGAGGAGATGGAGAATTGTAACAATCTCCAGTGGTAAGAAGACTTCAGGAGAGTGCAGGAAGAAAATGCCAAGAGAATGCAGGATTTGGAGCAACGCTTGATGGCGATGACAGGGCCCCCAGCGAGAGAAGTCCAAGGCCAAAATGCTAATGGCCGAGATGAGGGCCACAACCCGGGTTGCTGAGATAGAAAACCAAGGAAGGCCCAATCCAGTGATGAGTTATATTGACAAACTTTTTTTCTTACAAACTTACAACTAGACTAAGTCAGACCAGTCATACTTCAATCAATAGTGTATGACTGGTCAGACTTGGTGTATTTTGTAAGTTTTTAAGAAAAAAGGTTTGTCAATATAACTCACCTCATATTTAAATGAAGACATTTTTGTAGAAAGTTCTAAGTAAATTAAGTTTGGGAATATTGTTTCTCGTGTTTGTCTCATGCTACATACGAAAAAGTGGGTGTGATCTATTTATTTTCTTTCTGTTTCTTCTTCTTAGTGGGTCTCATTCAATTTTTTGTGTGATGGGACAAATTGTAAAGAACCAATTCAACCCAAAAGCTTAAGCTGTTGAGTGGGGCTACATTAATGGTTTTATATATCTCAACATGTCCCCTCACACGAGAGCCCATTGGACTTGAAGGGCGGACAATGCACAGGCCCACCTACCTGTGCGAAGAAAGAAATTCCACTAGAAAGAAAGTGGGGGCGATCGAACCCGGTACACCAAAGCTCTGATATCATGTAAAGAACCAATTCAACCCAAAAGCTTAAGCTTGTTTGGTGAGGCTACATTAATGGTTTTATATATCTCAACACAAATTATCTCATTTAACATCAGAAACAATATTCTCGTTCTGTTTACCGTTGGCAATTCTGTTCATGATAGCTTTTTTTTTCAGGATATCTTCGGTGCTGGAAGCCGTACAACAGCGTGAACCTTAGAGTTGGAAATGTCAGAACTTGTCAAAAATCCAAGCATGATGGAAAGAGCACAAGCTGAAATAAGAAGGGTCTTTGATGGTAAAGGTCATGTAGATGAAGCTAACCTCCATGAACTTAAATACTTAAAGTCAGTTATCAAAGAAACCTTGCGTCTACATATTCCTGCTCCATTTTTACTACCAAGGGAATGCACTGAGAGATGTGAAATTAAAGGGTTTGAGATACCAGCTAAGAGTAAGGTCATTGTTAATGCTTGGGCAATTGCTTGGGATCGAAATTACTGGATTGAAGCTGAGAAGTTTTGTCCAGAAAGGTTCCTTGATAGCTCAGTTGATTACAAAGGTTTAGATTATCAGTTTATACCATTTGGTGCTGGAAGGAGGATGTGTTCTGGTGTTACATTTGGCATTGCTAATGTTGAAATCATACTAGCAAATTTGCTTTTCCACTTTGATTGGAAGATGCCTAATGGAAATAAGCCTGAAGATTTAGACATGACTGAAATATTTAGCTTGTCTCTAAGTAGAAAATATGATCTGTATCTGATTCCTTATATGTATCACTCCTCTGCCAATTATTACCACTGTAAAGTGATTCTTGTTTATGCTCCAGAAGAGTGGGTGCGTTACTGTTAGCAGTGGGCGTGCTGGAATTGTTATTATACTTAGGCTCTGTTTGGGATATGGTTTTAGGAGGGGAAGGGAAGGGAATGGAGGGTTTTAAGAAGTCCTTCTCTTGTTTGTGAGTTTGAAAAAAGGAGTGGAAGGAATTGGGTTTTTTTTACTAATCCTTCCAAAATCTCCCTTCTTCTTAAAATTTAATTTCCCCCAATTTGGAGGGTTTGATGGGGGAAATATAAAAAAATTACTTATCTATCCTTAGCATTAAAATATTAAAACTACATAATTGTGAATCATTTTTAAATGCGGTATTATTAGAAAAGTCTCAAATACCGACATAATTTATTGACGAAAAATATTTCGTCAAAAATAGTGATGAAAATCATTTATGTCAAAAATATTTCGTCAAAACTAAAGCCGAAATTAGAGACGGAACTAGATTTTTCCATAATCACTAACATAAATTTTGTACGGAAAAAAAATTCAGTCAAATTATTGATAGAAACTAAATTATGTCGAAACTTTTAGCGAAAATATTTCCATCCAAAATTTTGACGAAACACATTTCTATCGAAAAGTTTTGAAGTAAAACAATCATGTCAAAATTTTTTACGGAAAACATTTCCATCAAATATTTTCGCAAAAAATTTTGACGAAAAGTTTTTTTGTCAAATTTCTTTACGGAATCTAAATTTTGCCAAAATATTTCACAAAAAAACATATTCCTCAAAATTTTTGACGAAAAATATTTCCATCAAAATTCTTAACAGAATTTAAATTCCGCCGACAGTTTTCGATGAAAACATTAAAAAATTTCTGTCGCAATTTTTAACGAAACACATTTTCATCGAAAATTTTCGACGGAAAATATTTTCGTCAAGTTTTTTGATAAAAAACATTTCCATCAAAATTTTCAACGGAATGCATTTCTGTCAAAAAATTTTGACAGAAAATATTTTCGTAAAAAATTTTGACGAAAAATATTTCGATAAGAAATTTTGACAGAAAAAATATTCTGTCAAATTCTTTACAAAATCTAAATTTCGTCGAAAGTTTCGAATGAAACATTTCCCTCAAAAATTTTGACAAAACAATTTCAGTCAAAAATTTTGTTAGAACACAATTCCATCGAAATTTTGAACGAAAAATGTTCTGTCAAAATTTTTGATGGAATTTTTTTTTCATTTAAAACATTTGACAGTGGAAATCATTTTCGTCAAAACTTTTGATGGAAACTAAATTTCGTCGAAAATCTATTTTTGTAAAAAATTTCATTGGTTCAAAAATTATGGCGCTTTTCGACGAAAAGTATTCATTCGAAAAAAATAATTTTTTGACGAAATTTTCATCGTTTGGCAATGTAGAAATTTCCTAAAAATTATGATCTTTTTTGGTGTTGTGAAAAGTACATAAATAATTTTGTTAGAAATTTTAAATTTAATTTAATTTGTAAAGTATAATAATTATATTAATTTTAAAAAAAGGGAAAATGGTAAAAATATCTCATTGACCCTCCATTATCCTCTCATTCCATTTTTTTGACTCCCAAACAAGGGAAGGGGATACCCTCCAATTTCCTCCCCTTCCTTCCCCTCCTTCCCCCTTGGATCCTCTTCCTTCCCCTCCCATTCAAACTCCCAATCAAAGCCTTAAGGTTATGCAGGTAAACATGGATATTGAATAGGATATTGAAAGTTGGAAATGGCCTTGAAGGCCGATGCATGTTGGAGGGAAAAACAAAACTTTTTCATTGCAGAACACACATGCATTCAAGATCATGCTTTAGGAAAGCATGATGTTACCTTGTTCGTGAAAACTCGTGATGATCAAGGTAGGTCTGAAGGGTTCAGACCCTCTAACGTTGATCCATACCACCCACTGCGTCTAGGTGCAAGAACTCCTTCTTGTGAAACCGCCAAGTGATCACTACAATGAGGCTTGCAAAGCGCACACTGTGTGAAGAGAAAGGCTAGGTAAAAGTGTTTAAAAGAGTGAAGCTTTCAATGTGAAAACTTCACAAAAGTGGCGCAGGAGAGGAGAAGAAATTGCTTGGTTGGTTTTCTAAAAAAACTAGAAGGAACATATATATAGAGGCGCACAAGAGGAGCCTATTTGTTAAAAACAAATCAGATTTTTAATCAATAAAAATCCCCTCCATCAAAGAGAGAGATAATAGGATTTGTTGCAAATCAAATCTCATCAAATCTTGCCAACAACATCCTATCATATCTTTATGATATATTAGGTTCAAAACCTAATCAAATATATGATCATAAATCATCATATAATCAGTTATATGGTGCTCCCCATATAGCCTAAATAATGACCATATACATTTGAGTAGTTGCATTCAAACTTGAATCAAATCACTCAAATATTCTCCCAACAGATCGTATCTTCTGGAGCTGATTCTGATGACTAACCAACAGCCAAATCAGCACCCCAAATCTTCTTAGATTATGTCCAAAAGATTTCCTCTTGATATGTTCCAACAAGATCTCATCTTATCCTTTTGTTATGAAACAACTTTTCATAGCCAATTCAAATTCGAATTTCAAACATTTGAATTCAAACTTTCAAACACTTAAATTTTAAATTCAATTTCAATTTCTAAATTCAAATTCAAATTTCAAAATTCAAAATTCAAATTTCAAAATTCAAATTCAAAATTCAAAATTCAAATTTCAAATTCAAAATTCAAAATTCGAATTTCAAAATTCAAAATTCAAATTTCAAATTCAAAATTCAAAATTTAAACATTTGATAATTAATTTAACTAATTAAATTAATTAGTAATGTCTTGGACTATCCAAGCCCATTACTTAGATCCATGCGCCCTCCACCCTATCTGTGGAGTTCCAAACTACTTCTTGGGCTAATAACAATTGTTAGGCCCAATACCATTAATGCTAGAGCATCTAGACAATTAGGTGTTAGTGTGTGACCCATTAGGTCCAACATAGCCACTGACATAAATGGGCTTGGGCCCAATAAGCCCACAACCCATCTAATGACAACACAGAGCACTAGCAATGCTTTGTTGCCCCAGAACTAGTTAGATTAGTGACTTGATCATCCTATTGCACATATTTTGTTGCCATATATATGTCCCTTCGTCTCGGTTACCTTCCCATAAAACCTAGGGTAAAAAAACGTATCATCCCTTGCGGTTTAGGGTAAGCTTTTTATGAAATAGGGAGTCTTCAATTTACTGACTCTAAAGGCAGATCATCTTATGATCTCTTTTACTATGCATAGATTCCCGAGTCCCTGTAAATGTCATCCCGATTTCTCCGGTTTACAGATAACCTAATCTCTCACAGAGATTTGACGAATTCCTTCAGCTTATCACCCTAGCCATGTGTTCTTTCAGGACAAGCCCAACAATATACCTATGAGTCTCCATGTTTCAGGCAGACGATGTGCACAATCAAAGCATGCCTTCTAGAACACAATCTAGGTAATAACTTCTGGTCTAAGGAAAAACATACCCAAATATAAAAGAGACTACTCTAATGATACTCTCTGTGAGAGTTCCTCATAGAGTCTCTTTGTGGGTCTGTTCAGTGTGAGCTATACCCTTATAGGTCCACCCACGACTTTAGCTAAGACATCTCCATATCTGTAGCACATGAGGTCTATACCTTGTATCCATATACAAGTAGATAAGTCGTGCTAGTCTTACCCGAGATTACTGACCTCATTCTCAGTATCTCTAGACTAGGAACATAAAATTAGGAATAAATATCCGGTATTCTTGAATCCTCATGATTGTGATCTCATCACAGATACTCAAGAGATACCTATTTTATTCTACGGGGTTTATCAAGTTATTCATAATATATTAACATTAATATCGAGACAGGATTATGAAACAAGATAAAGAGTGCTTTTATTTATTTGCGACAATATTAAAAAGGTCTACATCTATGTCCTTATTTAATCATAAGATTGTCTCTAGGACACCCAAATACTAACAGATATTACATATGGAGTTCTTTTCCTCACTTTTCTCTCGATCTTCTAATCCATCGCTAACATTAGGAATTATGTTACTATTATGCTGTCATGACTTTTGGGTAACCTGAAGTCATGGTGCAGGCAGCATTGAAAATAAAGAAAGTTGTTATTTTTTATTTCACCAGTTTGATTCAAAAGTTACATTTTCTAGAAGGGAAAATACAACTTATGTGATTTTACTGTTCATTCTCTCTTCTCTTTTATCTATCTCTTCCACTAACTTAAAATGACACAATTTTACATCCTTAAAAATGATACACACTTTTTCCTTTCTAGAATAGTCTGTTACATAGTGTTTGCTCCTGTAGCATTTTAACAAGCATATAAAAGATGAGATAGGATATTCATACTACTATTTTTCTACTTCCAATCCACTATCACTCTAATCACCGTTAGATCAAACATTTTATTAAGATATATGGTTATATCACATACCTTATGTACGGAGTTCAAAATTAAAAGAATAATAAGGAATGAGGAAGGATTCGTTTACAAATTTTTTTTACAAAATTTTGCAAATTACACTATGTTCTCCCGGAAGAACATAGTGTAACATAATGTTCTCTCGGGAGAATATAGTGTAGTTTGTAAGAGTTTGTATACAAAAAGTTTATAAATATAACCCTTCTCATAAGGAATAGATCGGTGGAAAAGCCTTTATTAGGGGGCGTTTGGTTGAGGAGAAATTGTTTGACTACTAGGGAAATGTAATTACTAGGAAAATGGTTAGAAAGTGAGTTTGGTAGGAAAATGTAAAAAAAGTTGTTTGGTAAGACGAAATATTACCGGGTAAATTGATTAAAGTTTTGTAAGTCTATGTTTGGTTAAGTGTAAAATATTGATAGGAAAATGATATAAAATGACGAAAATAACCCTTTTTATTTTTGAATCTCAATAGCTTGCGTATGACCATGAGAAATCATTGTTTACATAAATCTACAACTTCACAATTAGTTTTCTAATACAAAATGGAGGATCACTTTGGTCACAATTTTCACGCTCAGTTTTCTACTTCCCTAGTTTTCCATAAATACCACATCTCAAGAGGTATTCTTAAACAGTGAATTTGAACACAAAATCAACTTAAATATGGTTTCCTATGCAAACTTCTTTCCTAGACTTTTTTTTCATAAACTTATACCAAACATAGCATTTTGGGATACCTACTCACACTTTCCCATCTATCCCAAAAGAAAACCTCAACCAAACACACCCTAGGGGTATGCATTCAATAGCATAGATGGATTTAGAGAAAAAAGAAAAAATGAAATCTGAACCAAGTTTGAATATTTTCTTCACCTTACAATATTTAGATTTAATTATACATAAAATTAAAGACCTAAGTCTGAAATATATTATAAAATAAATACTCTTTTAGATCCTAACAAAAAACATGGTTCCTATTTTAGTTCCTTACAAAGAAAAAATTAATCTCGAGGTTTCTATAAAATTCAAAATGGATCCATTTTAATTTTTTTAAGAGACTAATGCGAATCTTTTTTGAATTTGTGAGGGACCACCATTTTAACTAAATGGTTCACTTTGAATTTCTTAGGGACAATAATTTTTTTTGTTGTAAGGGACTAAAATGGAAATCATGTTTTTTTTTTTTTTGTCAGGAAGGAAAAAGGTATTTACTGAGTATTATAAGATGATGCATATTCGACAACGGATCCGAATCCCTAACTCGTTTCCTTTATTCTCAAAATCTCTTGAAATTCCTGGAAGGGAGACGGAGGGAGATCAGATGGTTTTTCTCTTTTGATATCCTCCACGTTGTTTTCTTCGTAGACATGAATGTAGAGTATATTTACAATTCTCAATCTTGTGTTCCCTTCAGAATCACATGGCAAGAGGTATTCTAACTCCCAAAAAATCTCTACTTTATTCCATTCGTGCTCTGAAAATACCCTCTCCACTTTGCATTGTAGATCACAGCCAAGATCAATTTGCGTAATTCCCCGTGTGGAAAATATGTAGTTACATGAAGAACTGAATTGCTTAGTGCCATTAATGGCTACACTGAACTTGAAATCCAATACCATATTGTCTTCGTACTTGCCAGGTTCTGTAAAATAAAATAGAGCTATCTTGGGGAATTTATTTCGGAACCAGAAACACATTGACATTTCCTGCTCTCTGAAGAAGGCCGAATGCCACTCGGTTTCATAATCATAATCCCCAGACAACGAGAGATCCCAGTTACGAATCCATGAAGGTGTACATACTTCTATGACATTATTGGGGCTTATGTTATGATAATACACATCAAGTAACAACATACTGCGTGTATGAAGAATAGTCGTATCATAAACAGTCATGGCTTTTGGAAACATTTCTGAGCTCACTTTTTCTGTATCTTCAAATAATCGGAAACCCCTGCGACCATAAGTCATTATTGTCTCCAGTTGAGGCAATATATGGATACTATTTGGCAGCTGGATCAGCTTTTTGCATTCCCTCAAGTACAATCGTTGGAGCCCCACAAGATTTCCAATTGAAAATGGCAATTCATCTATGGCAGTCTGGTCTAAATAAACATCTCTTATATTCTCCATCATTCCCAAAACATCTGGGAAGCTCTCAAGACTTGAACAGCCCCTCAAGTCCAGAGTTTCTAGAGATGTCAAGTGGATGGAGGGTACCAAAATTTCTAGTTGGGTGCATCCTTGAGCACTCAGTAACACGAGTCTATCAAGAAATCCAACCGAACCATGAATTTTAAGTAAATTAGTGCAGTTATCAAGACACAGTGCCCCCAAATTTGGTACTCCAGATAAGCTAGGTAGCTCAGTTAAGAACTTGCAACCTTCAAAATCCATAAAGTTCAACGACTCAAACACCTACAAAACAAAAGTTGATGACTCAAATTACGAGTTTGCAAATGGAAATACATATTAGTGCTTAAGGCCAACCAAAACTGTTAGAAGATACAAAATATTTTAAGAGAACACTTGCCTTGAGTGGTTTAAATGATCTAAGGCAACTTTCAGGCAGACTAAGTATCACAAGATTCTTTGGATTAAAATCAGATGGTAAAGACAGCGATGGATACCCGCTCCAATCAAGCACTCTCAAAATATTTGGTAGATTCTGAGGTCCTCTAGAAAAGCGTACATCTCTGATTATAAGAATTCTCAGGTTTTTCATCTTCTCGAAGGCTTTTCCACTCCACTGCACTTC
Source organism: Gastrolobium bilobum (assembly GCF_033153095.1). Taxonomy (NCBI): domain Eukaryota; kingdom Viridiplantae; phylum Streptophyta; class Magnoliopsida; order Fabales; family Fabaceae; genus Gastrolobium; species Gastrolobium bilobum. The sequence goes on from NW_026898159.1 coordinate 21,262, forward strand.
TTTGTTTTTGCACAAGTTCATGATTATGGCTTCAATTGTATCAGTTCCCTATCAACTCCAAATCATAAGTTATAAATTTATAAATTTATCTGGTCAAATTTATAAAGTTTAGGAATGTCATCCACATCAGTTCCCTATCAACTTCAATTGTATCAGTTCCCTATCAATTGTAAAGTTTAGGAATGTCATCCGCATATATATCTGGTCAAATTTATAAATATCACCAAACAGCAATCTAATACATATTAATCAAAACGCGTAAACAAAGGACATCGAAGAGAAGAAATACCAACGAGATGTTTTCTAACATACCGTATCATCTTCCAAAACATGAACAATGTCTTCGTTTAACCATAATCTACTGCGTCTGCCAGCCTCCAATGTTGATTCCCGCTTAACGATTTCTCTGCCCATGTCCTGAATTAAATCATGCATCCTCACGAAACCATTGCGGTCAATCTTCACGAGAGATTTGTCAGTCAACACTTGAATTCCATTTTCCTCATGAAAGCCATGTAAGTATAGTATTTGTTTGACATAGCGTATTTCGTAAGAATTGAAGAAACAAGCAATGTCAAGAAAAATCCCCTTCTCATCTTCTTCCAAATCATCATAGCTAACTTTAAGTGTTTCATGGATCTCTTTATGAGGAGTTCTTTCATATTTGTCCAATGCAGATTTCCACACCTCTAAACTTTTGCCAAACAAGTGAGAACCTATCACCTCCAAAGCCAATGGAAGGCCGTGAGCATAAGAAACTGCACGTTTTGAAATATCCTTATAAATTGGATCAATTTTGTTATTTTTAAAGGCATGCCAACTAAACAATTCAAGAGCATTATCATCACTCAACTCATTAACCTCATATGATTTCACAATCCCATGAGTGACTAGCAAATGCTTGTCTCTTGTTATGATTATGATCCTGCTGCCAGAGCCAAACCAATCTTGTCCTCCTGCAATTACCTGTAGCTGCTTCAGTTTGTCAACATCATCAAGAATCAAAAGGATCTTCTTTCGCTGAAGCCTCCTTTTTATTATTGGAATTCCTCTGTTAACATCTCCCACTTTAATGTCTTTCTCCCCAAGCAGTTCAGAGAGTAGTGTTTCTTGGAGTTGTACAAGACCATGATTATTAATTGCCCTTTCTCGTATGTCAGCAAGGAAACAAAAACCTTCAAATTGATCAGCAATCAAGTTATATACAGCACGAGCAAGTGTTGATTTCCCTATCCCACCGGTTCCATGAATGCCTATCATGTTAACTCCCTCATCAGACCCGAGTCCTAGGAGAGATTTCACTTCTTGCACTCGAGAATCTAATGCAACTGGCTTATCAGCAACATATAACGGACTGCGGTTGATCTTTTTAGAGACTTCTTCAACAATATTTCTAATAAACTGATATTCATATTGAGAACTGCACATTATACAAAATTAATGTTGAATTAGTGTTTAATTAGTTCATGCACAGTAACCAAAATTAATCACAATACAAAGAATTGTCTCTATTCAGTATATTTCCTTCAACCTTCATACATGCTATTTCTTTGGGGTAAACAACAAAAGAAAAAGAAAAAAGGATGGAGTGAGATACCCATGTTGGAATTGGAAATGAGATCCAGACATATTAGCAGCTTCATGTAAAGCATCCCTCCATTTTTTCACCTTGTCCTTGTCCTTGTCATCTTTGAACCTCTCCTCAAGTTTAGCCAAAGCTTCTGCATAAGTCCCACTCTGGTGCCGAACTTGTGATGGGTCCACATCATAAAAAACAGGCCAAAACAACCGTCCTTGTGCCTTTGAGCACTCAAGGATCATGACAAGTTCTTCCAAACAAAATGTAGATGATGCATAGTTCTTAGAGAAAACAGCAATGAAAATCCTAGAATCTTGAATGGCTTGGAGAAGAGATGGTGTGATTTCATCACCTTTGTTAAGTCCTTCATCATCAATGAAGGTGTGAATACCCCTTTCATGAAGAGAATTGTAGAGATTACCGGTGAAATTGTGGCGCGTATCAACACCTCTAAAGATGAGGAAGACATCATAAGTCCATTCATAGGTGAAGGAAGAAGGATGAGGTAGTGTTTCCTGTGTCATGATGATATGACACCAAGAAAAACAAGGTTTCTAAGCTACTTCGTTTTCAAAGAACTCGTACATAATCATCAACGAGGACTTTCTCCCCACTCATCCACTCTCGTTTGCTTCTTTCCTGGAAGATGCTGCGAAAGAGGCGTGTACAAGCTTCACCTGCTCCTATGGACTTGTGCAGTGGTTCACTCTTCTTTCCTCGATGATTGGGAGTTATAGTTTAATAAGACTAAGAATTCAACGGTCAACAGGTTAGCGAGAGCCGGGCAGGTGAAGCAGGCGACAAACTGGAGTTCCCTTGTCTTGTCTTACATTAAAATACATTTAAAATTTTAGGGCCTCTATACATTGGAGTTTCCTCCCACACCAGTCATGTACGGGGTCGCGTCTAGTTTTGTGAGGGATGGTCCCCTGACGCCACCTTTCCCACGAAAAATGAGGCGTGACCCAATTCTCTAACAAAAATAGATTTTCTCGTGTTAAAAAAAAAAAATTTTATTTTTGACATTATCAATAGTTGGTGCTATTTTTTTTCTTATTTTAAAAAAATTAGTGGGTTTAGAATTTTGTCCATGTGGGAGATGCTTGCTTTCTACATCAATTGCAAAAATGTAATATATAATGACCCTAACAAGTAATTAAAGAATTTATGAAATTATTATGAAATAATAATAATTAAGGAAGAATTAAGTAAAACAATAGTATGATGAAAAGATTAAAGCCACGTAATGAAAAATGAGTTAGGAAAAACAGTTAAAGAATAAAAATATGAGTAAATAAAATTATACAAAAAGTGAAGATAAAATTATAATATTATTGCAAAAATATTCTAGACTAATGTGTAAAGTTAAAATGAGAATCAAGTGAGCGGGTTAGATAAACTTATATCCATTGGGGTTATTTGAACCACTTAAGTGCCTTAAACCATTTAATTTCTCTCTCCTTCTCCCGCGGACGTCTTCTCCTCCAGCCAAGGTGAGCTCTCCTTTTCTTTTCTAGTTTCCTTCCACTTAGTCACTTAGGGGGTGTTTGGATGAGGATAAATTTTAAGAATACTAGGGAAATGTAATTGATAGGGAAATGGTTGAAAAGTGAGTTTGATAGGAAAATATAAAAAAAGCTGTTTGGTTGGAAAAAAAATTACCGGGCAAATTAGGTAAGATTTATAAAATCTATGTTTGGTTATAGGTAAAATATAGATGGGAAAATAAGTGATAATTACGAAAATATTCCTGCTTTTAAAATTTTTGGGAAAATAAAAAAATTGTAAATTAGAGAAATTTTTTGGAAAATGTAAAATTCTAGCATCCGTGGGTTGTTGCTTCGAACGTACCGAAAAATGGAGATAGATCTTAAACACTGTACAAAGGTAATAAACTGTAAATTTAATCTGATGATTTATGATGATCACTTTTCTTTATTCATAGCCTATATCTGTTTGGTAGCAGTAATGGTTAATGGTGCTTCATGGCCTTTATGGTTTCTGTTCCAGTCATGTCATTTTCACTCTCTCTCTTTCTTCCTCGCTATGAGCTATAATTTCTATTTTTCTGTCCATGGTGACAGCCCGCGGCGGCTGATGGTGGTTGCAGGTAGCTACTGTTGGTGGTTGCAGGTGGCTGCTGCTGGGTTGAGACGGTGGAAAGAAATAGGAGAAGGATTACAAAGGGGTATTTTGGTCTGCTTCATTTTCTCATTTTTCAACTTACCCAGCTATCCCCAAAAAACCACCCCCAACTTCAGATTCTAAACAGTGCCAATGGATGGCTTTCTACAACCAAATAGGAAATGCTATGCAAATAGCATAGATGGGAAACTTCAATAAACCTCTCTACCAAACAACAACTTTCTGGAATGCCAAGTTCATTTAGATAGGGAAATTTTTAGATTTCTTCAACCAAACACCATGCGTTTGGTATGCGGGATTTTAAGGGATTCCTGGGAAACTGAATTTTTCTAAATTTTAAATTTTCAGATATTATCGTAAACTGAATGTAAAAATCATATTTTTGAAAATCGAGATTCCCGGACAAATAAAAATTTCTCCTGTACCAAACGCCCAAGGGACTTGACAAAACCCCCACTCATCTTCATTATTCACCACACCCACTTAGGTTCTAGTTGGAATTGAGAGATTGTAGAAGAAACCATACCCTTGGGGCTGCCATTTCGAATTTGGACATCAGAAGATGAGTCTTATAATGACCTTAACTGGTAAATCTTAATTAGATATTTAATTTAAGGATTTAAATTCCATAATTAGATTCAAAACGTGATTTCGAGTATTTTGACTGTAATCATGACTAGGTCATGAACAATATTTTCTGCCGGATGATCTGCATTTTTGTGAATCAACTGGTAGAGCTTAAAATATGCAAAATGATTTTAGAGACATAATTTGGCAATTCTGATGCCAAATATGAGTTCAGAACGAAAAATTGTATAGTCTGGCACTTTCTGTGAAAATCTCATGAATAATGGTTTTTTGCCAGATATTTTATACCGCTGTTTAAGCAACCGGTAGAGTCCAAAACTAAATAATTGATGAAATAAAATAAGAAAGTTCAATATATGCCAAACAAGTCATAATAGACCCAATAATGATAAGTTTATAAGTTTCAAGTTTCGTATGTAAACGGTGCACAGTTAGTGATTCACAGTGTATTTCGTCAAAAATGATGCAGAAACCATACTGTGAATTGTGAATATTGTTCCTTAGGGAATAAAAATTAATGTAAATGAGTCCAGAAAAATAAAAATATGTCCATAGCTTTAAGTTAGTTCCGGGTCATTTTAAGTAAAAATACGCGAGAGAAAAATCACCGGTTAAAAGCCACATGTGCTTATAAGCTTAAGTGGACATCACTCACTATCACTTTTAGCTCTTTCTCTCTCGTGCACTCCTTGAAACAACGATAGCCATGGAAGGGAGAGGGGTTTGAGTTTCAAATTTTCTCCTTTGATTTCTCACTCTACAATCATCCAAATCCTTAAGAGTATTACACGAAATTTATAGTAAATCATCTAAGGAATCCATTCCACCACTTTGTTTGGGCTAAAATTGCTTGTGGGAAGAGTTCTTCTTCCTCTCAAATTCGTGGCACTATTCATCCAAGTGCAAAAGTGTGGATTTTGAGGGAGCTAAGCTTGAGTTTTGTTCCTTGGACCTTGGATAAGCGATTAAAGGTAAGAAATCCTCATTCTAATGGTTTGATTTTCATGGTTTAAGTTATGAATATTATGAGCATATTTTATAGAGAACTTATGAAGTGGAAACTTGAAATTTATGAAGTATTAGTGTGTTTTATGATGATATAATGTCAAACAAGCATAATGATGAGTTGAAAAAATTGTAAGAAAATTTCCCCTAGGCCACTACTTAGATTTCGGCCATGATGGGTTTTTGGGGGTTTAGAGTGCAAAATTATAATTGCATAATTTGTGATTGACTATATATAATTGAAAGTGTGAGTGGAGGGTAAAAAAATTGAAAGTATAAAAATCCCCTTGGACCACCACACTAGATTCAACCATATTGGGTATTTAGGGGTTAATGTGCCAAAGTAATTAAATTAAATAATTGTGGAGGTTATATGTATGGATATGTTGAGATTTAAGTATTAAATGAGAATACCAAGTAGAAAATCCATTGGAAACCCTCCTTGTGAATTTCGGCCATTAGGGTCCAAGTGGGGAATGATTGTGTAGACTTGTTTTGATGATGTGTTAACATTTCAATGTGGTTCATTGGCATGATTATGAAAGGAAATGGCTTAAGAAATGATTAAAAACATTTTGTTTTCCTTAGGTGTACCCTACGGCCTTATGAAGAAAAAATGGCATGAATTATGTATAAAATCCTGAAGTGGATACATAGTTAATTTAGGGATCGTGTGTGAGTTTTAAGAACTATTGGTTGTGTCCATTGATGTGGTGTCAATTCCTAGCTTTCCCTTGGTCTTGGATTCGGCTATGTAGGGAATTATGGGCTAGAAATTGTTAAAAATTTAAAATGGTACTTTAGAAGCTTGGTTGGGTCATTTTAGGACCGTACGTAAATTTGAAACCATATGGTTACTTGTGATTCATGTTATCATCCTTAAAATGGTCTAATAAAGGAAATTATGAAATCATGGTCTTGACTATAGAATTGGCATAGAATTGGCATACACGTAAATAAATGAAAGTAATCAATAAAGTGTATGTCTTGTAATTACATGACATTGTAGCATTTTATTGAGTTTTGTTTTGGATTCTTTCTCTAGGTATGCCTAGGGAATGAGCATTTTCTGGATTCCTTTGGAGCTTAATAGGTAACTTGTGTTACGAGTGAGCAAATTGGTAAAGCTTCAAGAGGTAAGCTCTATGTTTAAAGAGTCTTTTCCTACTTGAGTGCTCCACCATGGTTAGTGGACTATGGTTGGATTGTATGACTGTATTTGATACTTTGTATAGATGCATTCATATAGAGCTATTTGATAATATGAAATGTTTTGTTCTGAAGTGATTTCTGTAATGATCTATGGTTATTGATTGTATTGTGCACTGATGTCTACTTGGGGTCCTCCCTTGGGACTGACAGTGTACTCTTCTGATATGTTTTGGTTCTGCTTGGGGTCCTTCCTTAGGAACACGTGCATTGATTTCCACTTGGGGTCCTCCCTTGGGAATGACTGTGTACGCCTTTGATAAGATATGTATATATGTTCAGTTATGATATCTGTTATATGATCCTTTGTATACTCTGTATCTGACTTTCATGCAGGAGTGGGCCCAGGGGTATGGAGAATTCTCTATAAACCTGAAGCTTATTGAGATTTGTTATCTTACCCCTTTTTGGGGACATTTCAGGTGTTCAAATTCCCGGTGAGCCCTCACGAGGCAGGGACACGACTGGTGGCTAGAGTGCTTCGTGGACTGTATTTTGGGGTAGCAGTATGCTACCATTATTTTAAGGATATTTTGTTGTTTCAATATTTTGTTATTTTGGGATCATGATGTCTGATCCATTCATTGTATATGGCCTGTATATGTTTTGTACATGTCTTTATGTTTGATGCATGTACATTTGTGTATTCAGGCATGTCTATATTATAATGTAGTGTTCAATTATATGTCTACATGTTAGTTATGCATGCTGTTAGACATTGTGGCACAGAGCCAAGTTATTCATGAGCCCATGGATGTGTGTATGACTTGTGATGGATATCCGATACTGTTGTAATCATAGATTATATAAACTGTCTATTAGGATATTGAAAGTGGGATTCTCAAATCCCCATTTATCCGATTTACAGACGGTACTCTGTCCAATTTTTTGTCTCCGTCATATGAAAAATAAACTACTAGATATATGCAATATTAAATATCATGTGAATGGGATAAAAGAAAAAGAAAAAGTTAGTTCGTATTTTCGTAAGTTCAGTCTTCTGTTGTTTCTGTTTGTATCATATGTATGTTAATTGAACCGGATCGAGATGAGGATGTTACAAGTCTCTTTGGTTGAAAGCTTGAATTCCCACTTGATCTTGGTTGTAGAAGCTTCTAAGGTAATTACCTCAACTCCCTCTTGTGTTTGCGGAGAAAATGCACGAGATTACGGTTTGTAAATTGGGATTTAATGGTATGGATAATTAGAGAGTGATTTTGATATAGCTTTCTTTATTAAATATGCTCAGGATTGCTTCTTAATGAAAGACCACAAAAGAAATCATTGTTTAGCTCACTATAGAAAATCATGGTTTTTTTGGCTATATGTCAATTTCGAAAATTTGATGGCTTGAGTAGTTGGAGGGTGAAACCAAGTGGATTAGGGTAGCAAGAGCATGCATTAGATCAAGTTATGGACATTGATCAAAGCTCTTGAGTGTTTTGGATTAAGGTAAGTATCAACAATGGTTTGACATAAGACTTACATAATGAATATGTGATTAATTGTGATAATCTTCACCTTGAAATAAGTGTTGTGATTATTGATAGAGCATTTTGTTGGCTCGTGGACCTTACTTGGCTTGGAAAAGGCTAGGTTTGAGAGCTATTCCAGGTAAGCTTTCGGTTCTTGGGGTTAATCTCCCGTTTGTTCCACCAAACTCCAAGGGAGAGTGGTTCTTTCATATGGTATGTGGATATGAATTGTTATATGATGCATGTATATGTATTTATGTTTGTGTGCTACTCAAGAGGAGTTACCTTGTGTGTGAAGCATAAGATGAGTTACCTTGTGCGTACTACAGGATAAGTTGCCTTGTATGTGTATGTTGCAAGATGAGTTACCTCGCGTAATGCATACATGCTTTATTCTCTTGCTTAGTGCTCTTAAATACCACCACTCACAACACATACATCATTATAATTTCAAAGAGACACTATCATTAAGTGCTCCTAAATACCACCACTCATAACACTTACACTTTAGGGCATCCATTTTATGATCTCTAGAAAAACTCAATGAAAGTTGGAATACTTACCACCAATAGCTTCCTAAGGCTCCAAGGGTTGTTAATGAAGTGTTCAACCAAGCAAAGCACCACCAATGGCTCTCCTAATGCCCAAAACTGTCCTCCCCCACAAAAAAAGGATCTCTTCACTCAATCAATTTCAAGGGAAAACTACGACTAGAAAGTTGTTCACTAGATGATTTGGAGTGAATTTGATGTTCAAGGTTTTGTGATTTGAGGAGTGGAAGTGGGTTAAATCAAGCAACCAATAGCTTGCCCTATGCTTCCATGAAGAGTTCGACGGACAAGAAGGAGGGGGATAGACAAAGTGGCTGAAAATTGATTTCATATGTATCTTATTCTTTCATTTAAGTGGGAGGTGGATCTTATTTGTCTCTTAACTCACTTATATCATCCATTCTAACTCACTAAATTCATAATTCATCAATTTTATTCAAACTCCATATATTTTTATTTTCTAGAATATAGTATCATTTTTCATGTTTTCCGGTAAAATTATACTGCAATATTTTACCCGATAAAAATACTATTTATTGATTTTCTCAACATACCTATCAACTCCAAATTTCATTCTGAATCCATTTCCAGTATCATTTTCATCAAAGTACGCTCAGATTTAACATTTCATAGTCTATGATTATATATATGGAAAATTACTATTTTACCCATGATGGTTGTTTTGACCTAAAACTCTGGATTTTTCTTTGGTTAAACCCTATAACCCAAAATTAAGTATTTAATATTATATTTTAAATACACCATATGTTATACACATACACCACAAACCATCATGTTTTTTTACTAAAAGAACCGAAGATGAAGATGGGATCCTGCTAGTTTGGATGAAACCTGCAGCTAAGAGGTCTGAAACCTGCTTATCGATCTCCTTTTTTGGTGGTGAGCGTAGCGAAATGGCTTCACATTACTCGGAGAAGCTCCCTCAACCAAATAGATCGAAAAATCCCCACCACTAAATGGAGAGAGTGCTTGAGGAATAGCAAACACATAATTAAACTCCAAAAGAACAAGCCATATTACCTCAGGTACCTGAGTATGAAGCTTGTCAAGGTCAGCAGAAGGTGAAGTTGTGGGTTCTGAGTTCAACCCAACACACAATTAAAGAGTTGAGGTATTGGAATCAGCCTTCTCAGAGTTTCCCAGACTGCCTTGCAAACTAACGAATTGTCTCTTCCACAGAAACTCCATGGAAAGCGTGTTGTAGTCATGAGTGACACGTCCCAATTGACTCAACCAATGCATGCCAAGAATGATATTCAACCCAAAAAGGTCCACACAAAATTCGTGATCTTGTAACAACAAGTTAGTTTTCAAGCATAAACGGTCACACACCAAGAAATTACCATCCCCTAGGAAAACATGCATTTGTCTGCAATGAGATGACTGCAAGCCCAACTCGTTAGCAAATTGACGTTGCATGAAATTGTGTGTACTGCCAAAGTTCAGTAAAACAGAAACAGATAAGTTTTGGAGCGAGGTGTCAAATGAAATAGCTCGAGGATTGAGTGAGCCAGACTAGGAGTGTAAGGCAGCATCATTTTCTCAACAACATTAATATCAGTGTTCCAAACAATCTCTTCCTCACCCTCATTAGCAGAATCAATAGGGTCACCATAAAGCACCAACATCTTGGCCTTACACCGATGGCGAGAAGACCACTTTTCGTCACAGGTGAAACACAATCCAAGGTTGCGTTTTCGCTGAAGCTCTTCAGAAGAGAGTTTCTTCATAGGCACAAAAGACGGTAAGGTCATGAAGGGTGAAGGACTAGTGACAACATCTTTCTTAGGTACCTAAGACAAAGGAGAGGCAGCAGAAAAGGGTGGCGGCTTGGAAGAGGTGTGGTACTTCTTAGAGGAAGAAGTGAACGAAGAACGAGACTCTAAATGATGTGCCTCATATACAGCAGCAAGCTACATTACTTGGTGAAGAGAGGAAGGCCAATGCAATTGAAGAGCAAGACAAAGATCATGGTGTAGCCCGGAGACAAAGAGCTCATGAGCTGATCATCCAAAAACTCAGTGAACTGATTAATAAGGCTCTCAAAATCACGGATATAACAAACCCTTCAAATCGCAATAATCGAAAGCACCAAAATGTTTTTTACGGCTAAGGAGAACTCTAGCCAAGAGTTCACGCGATTGCTCAGGAAGATCCACTTATACCATTCTAAAGCAGCCCCCTCCATTCGCAATCCCACCAATGAGATTTTGGGGTGCTCAGGAACCTGCTGGAGACAAAAGTACATTTCCGTCTTAAAAACTAATTATGTGGATTGGAACCGTTGAATGTAGGTATCTCCATTTTTACACCTTTCAAGAGATGGTTATACTCAGTATTATCATGTCGGGGAGTTTGGTGACTGACATTTGTAGTCGGGAGTGAGACGACGGTGGGGGAAGTGCGGTGAGCTCACGCAAACGAAGATCGATGGCAAGCATAATCTCCGTCAGGTGGTGCAAGCGTTGGTTTAACTCTGAATGTGTGGTGTGCAAGTCATTGGCAAGTTCTTCGACCTTCATGATCACTGGAAAAGTTTCCGACGAGTCCAGGATGAAAGAGCCAATTTGTTAGGAATAGAGTTCCTAAGGAAAGAAAGAAAATGAAAAACGTGTCAACTTCAATATTCTGCAATAACAAACAACAACCCTCCTTGGGCACTATATCAGAAAGCAAATGACAACCTAACATAATCTCTAAACTACGCAGCAAATGCCACGTCAGTTATTACACGCCTAACAGTAAGATTAACAGTAACACTAAGTCATTCCTAGCTACTGCACAAAACCCTTCATCCAAGCAGGTGTTCTCCTTATACGGTTGGGCACCTCAACATTTCATCACTAAATATCTCTTCATTGGGCCTGGCTATCTCATCACTGGTTATCTCTTTCATTGGAGGACCTGGTTTGGTGCATACCCGTAACATATGTAATCTTCCATAGTTAAAATTGATTTTAATTATTAACATTAAGCTTGAATCCCTACAAATAATGTATTTGAAGTTTATATAACGAATTCACAGAGTTGAAACCAATGTTATTAGAACCGGACCGGTCATTGACCCAGTCGAGGTACCGGGTCACTGGGTCAATGGTTCAACCGGTGGGTCACTTGTTGAACTGCATGAACCGGATATATATATAAATTTATATTTTATACTTAATTATATAATAAATATATTAAATGGTGCCATCTACACAATAACCTGATGTAGTTTAGTGGTATTTGCTATGTTCTTTATCCTTAATGCAAGGGGTTTGAACCCCATTACATGCAACTTTTTGAAATAATTCTCTTAACTCAAAAGTTATATAATAAATATATTAAATGGTGTAAATTATTCAACATGAAAATGGCTCTCCTCACTCCAAGGTACTAGATTCGAATTTAGTGATTATATATATATATATATATATATATATATATATATATATATATATAATAGGTTATTCTACATATCTCTTTTTCTACCTATTTGTGCTTATCACTCTCAAACATCATTAGATCAGAATATCAATAGGAGAGAGAGAAATGATAAATGTAGTTAAGATTCTAATTTTATGGTGTGAAGAGTGATAAGTAAAGATAAACAGAAATAAAGCTAAGTAGAATAACTTATAAAAAAAATGAAATCTGAACCAAGCTAGAATATTTTCTTCAGCTTACTATAGTTAGATTTAGTTATAAAAAAAATTAAAGACTTATGTGTGACATGAATTTCATCGAATAAATTATGGGTGGGGGTGGAAATTATCATTGTCCGTACCAAATATATTATAAGATGATGCGGATTCGACATCGAATCGGAATCCCTAACTTGTTTCCTTTATTCTCAACATCTCTTGAAATTCCTGGAAGAGAGATGGGGGGAGATCAGATGGTTTTTCTCTTTTGAAAACCTCCATGTCGTTTTCTTTGTATACATGAATGTAGGGTAAAACTAACCTTTGAGCATCACATGGCATGAGATATTCTAACTCCCAAAAAATCTCTACTTTATTCCATTCATGTTCTGAAAATACCCACTCCAATTTGCATTGTAGATCACAGCAAAGAACTATTGTCATCATTCCTTGTGTGGAAAATATGTAGTTACATGAAGAACTGAATTGCTTAGTGCCATTGATGACTACACTGAACATGAAATCCAAAACCATATTGTCTTCGTACACGCCAGGTTGTGTAAAATAAAATAGAGCTATCTTGGGGAATTTCTTTCGGAACCAGAAACAAATTGACGTTTCCTGTTCTCTGTAGAAGGCCGAATCCCACCAGGATTCATAATCAGGATCCTCAGACAATGAGAGATCCCAGTTACGAATCCATGAAGGTGTACATACTTCTATGACATTATTGGGGCTTATGTTGTGATAATACACATCAAGTAACAACGTACTGCCTTTATCATAAACAATCATGGCTTTTGGAAACATTTCTGAGCTCACTTTTTCTGTATCTCTAAATAATCGAAACCCCCTTCGACCATAAGTCATTATTATCTCCAGTTGAGGCAATATATGGATACTATTTGGCAGCTGGATCAGCTTTTTGCATTCCCTCAAGAACAATCGTTGGAGCCCCACAAGATTTCCAATTGAAAATGGCAATTCATCTATGGCAGTCTGGTCTAAATAAACATCTCTTATATTCTCCATCATTCCCAAAACTTCTGGGAAGCTCTCAAGACTTGAACAACCCCTCAAATCCAGAGTTTCTAGAGATGTCAAGTGGATGGAGGGTACCAAAATTTCTAGTTGGGTGCATCCTTGAGCACTCAGTAACACGAGTCTATCAAGAAATCCAACCGAACCATGAATTTTAAGTAAATTAGTGCAGTTATCAAGACACAGTGCCCCCAAATTTGGTACTCCAGATAAGCTAGGTAGTTCAGTTAAGAACTTGCAACCTTCGAAATCCATAAAGTTCAACGACTCAAACACCTACAAAACAAAAGTTGATGACTCAAATTATGAGTTTGCAAATGGGAATATATAACAAAACGAGTTAAAGATACGAATGTTTTAAAATAATACATGCCTTGGGTGATTTGAAGGATTTAAGGCAACTTTCAGGCAGGCTAAGAATCACAAGATTCTCAGGATTAAAGTCAGATGGTAAAGATGGTGATGGATATCCACTCCAGTCTAGCACTCTCAAACAATTTGGTAGATTCTGAGGACCTCCAGTGAAGCGTGCATTTCTGATTATAAGAATTCTCAAGTTTCTCATCTTCTTGAAGGCTTTTCCACTCCATTGCACTTCTTTGTCTTTGCACAAGTCGATGATCATGACTTCAATTGTATCAGTTCCCTTTCAATCCCAAATCATAATTTAAACAGAAGGTAAATTTTAGTAATGTCATCTACATACTTGTAGAAATTTACAAATTCTAAATCATAATGTCCTTTTCTGCTAATAGTAATATATATTTCATAAAACAATTGAAATAGAGAACGGAGAATATTAAATGGTATCTCAAGATAGCATTTCATTCCCATCAAAACTGTACATCACAACGTCTTAAATTAAATAGACGTGGTTTGTTACAAGGATTGGCTATACCTAGCCTTGCAGATTGAATTTGAACTACACGATAAAATATAACAAACTAATATCTACAGCTCAGTCACAAGGCTATTTGACCATTTTACCCCTCATTAATTAATTAATAATCATTTTGCTCCTGATTCGAAACTATCTACTAATCTACCCCTCTTTAATCGACTACCTTGCATTTTTAATCGACTAAATGGTTGTTGGGAGATTTAATCGACTAAATCTCCCTACTTAATCGATTAAAAAATCATACTGACTTGATTTCTTTTGTTGTCTGTTGGGAGATTTAGTCGACTAAATAAGGAGATTTAGTCGATTAAATCTCTCAACAGCCATTTTTGCCTGTTTTGGCCATTTAGTCGATAAAAAATGCAAGGTAGTCGATTAAAGAGGAGCAGATTGGTAGATAATTTTGAATCAAGGACAAAATGATTTCGGTAACAAACTAAACGTAATAGCGAACTAACGTATACACATGATAACAGTATGAAATATCTCCTCTCTCGAACAGATAACTAAGAATCCAGTAGTTTAATACATGTTAGTCTAAATGTGTAAAAGAAAGGAAAGTGAAGAAAAAGAAATACCATGTCGACGTTTCCAGCTCACCGTATTTTCCTTTAGAACATGAACAATGTCCTCATCAAACCATAATCTACTGCGTCTGCCAGGCTCTGATGCTGATTCCTGTCTTACGATTTCTCTGCCCATGTCTTTAATTAAGTCATGCATTCTCACAAAACCATTGCGGTCAATCTTTATGAGAGATTTGTCAGTCAACGCTTGAATACCATTTTCCGAATGAAAACCACGTAAGTACAGTATTTCTTTGACATAGCTTATTTCGTAAGAATTGAAGAAACAAGTAATATCAAGAAAAATTCCCTTCTCATCTTCTTCCAAATCATCATAGCTAACATTAAGTGTTTCATGGATCTCTTTATTAGGAGTTCTTTCATATTTTCCCAATGTAGATTTCCATACAGCTAGATTTTTGCCAAACAAGTTAGAACCTATAACCTCCAAAGCCAATGGAAGGCCGTGAGCATAAGAAACTGCACTTTTTGAAATATCCTCGTAAACTGGATCAATTTTGTTATGTTTAAAAGCATGCCAACTAAACAATTCAAGAGCTTTTTCATCACTCAATTGTTTAACCTCATATGATTTTACAATCCCATGAGTGGCTAGCAAATGCTTGTCTCTTGTTGTGATTATGATCCTGCTGCCAGAGCCAAACCAATCACGTCCTCCTGCAATTACTTTTAACTGCTTTGGTTTGTCAACATCATCAAGAATCAAAAGGATCTTCTTTCGCTGAAGCCTCCTTTTTATTATTGGAATTCCTCTGTTGACATCTCCCACTTTAATATCTTTCTCCCCAAGCAATTCAGAGAGTAGTGTTTCTTGGAGTTGAACAAGACCATGATTATTAATTGCCCTTTCTCGTATGTCAGCAAGGAAACAAAAACCTTCAAATTGATCAGCAATCAAGTTATATACAGCACGAGCAAGTGTTGATTTCCCTATCCCACCGATTCCATGAATGCCTACCATGTTGACTCCCTCATCAGATCCGAGTCCTAGGAGAGATGTCACTTCTAGCACTCGAGACTCTAATGCAACCGGCTTATCAGCAACATGCAACAGACTGTGATTGATCTTTTTAGAGACTTCTTCAACAATCTTTCTAATAAACTGATATTCTGATTGAGAACTGCACATTATACAAAATTAATGTTGAATTAGTGTTTAATTAGTTCATGCACAGTAACCAAAATTAATCACATACAAAGAATTGTGTCTATTCAGTATATCATTGGGGCAAACAACAGAAAAAGGATGGAGTGAGATACCCGTGTTGGAAATGAGATCCAGACATATTAGCAGCTTGACGTAAAGCCTCCCTCCATTTTTTCACCTTCTCCTTGTCATCCTTGAACCTCTCCTCAAGTATAGCCAAAGCTTCTGCATAAGTGCCACTCTGGTGCCGAACTTGTGATGGGTCCACATCATAGAAAACAGGCCAAAACAACCGTCCTGGTGCCTTTGAGCACTCAAGGATCATGACTAGTTCATCCAAACAATATGTAGAGGATGCATAGTTCTTAGAGAGAACAGCAATGAAAATCCTAGAATCTTGAATGGCTTGGAAAAGAGATGGTGTGATTTCTTCACCTTTGTTAAGTCTTTCATCATCAAAGAAGGTGTGAATACCCCTTTCATGAAGAGAATTGTAGAGATTACCAGTGAAATTGTGGCGTGTATCAACACCTCTAAAGTTGAGGAAGACATCGTAAGTGCATTCACAGGTGAAGGAAGAAGGATGAGGTAGTGTTTGCTGTGTCATGATGATATGACACGAAGAAAAACAAGTTAGCTAAACGAATCTGGTCAAAGCAAATGTGCTATACCAAGTAAAACAATGCCTCATCATCAAACACCAAGATCAAACCAGCCCATAAACTATAACTCACAATCATCACATCTTAATCAAGAACAGAGCACCTGAATTGTAAACAAATTCATCATTTTTATTAAGGAGAAATCATAGCTCCGTTTTTCATCAAACAAAGTGGCGTTCAGCCGTTTAGTTTCAAGGCACTCATACATCATCGAGGAAGACTTTCTCTCCCAGTCATCCACTCTTGCTTGCTTCTTAGTTCTTTCCAGTCTGATTCGTGGAAGATGCTGTGAAAGTGGCGTGCAGATGCATCCAACGCTAAGTATTGACTTGGCAGAAAGCATCACATTACTGATGATAACACAGTTTTTTTTAAAGAAAACCAATCATGTGAAAGTTGACAAGCATTTTTTTAAAGATAGGAGAACATGTTGAAGATATAATAATCAATGGGCTTTCTAAAAGAATCTTTGACAATAGCCAGAAGCTGTCCATGGAAGATGTAACACCCCGTTCTAGAATCGGTTTGTTAACATCGCATTATGATATTAAGCGCAGTTACAATCACATGGGTTCAATTAAAATCCGGATAAATTTTTCATTTTAAAACGTACCGAACTTACAATACCCAATTTCGCGATCATAACCATATTACCTTGCGGAAACAGATAAATTAAGCTTAACATCATGTTCATTTCCCATTTTTAAACCATTAATTTACTTCTTGTTTAGTTCAATACTTCTACTATATTGTAGGTTTCTTCATTAGCTACCCGTGGCTTCAAACCGTGCTCAAATCGGAGCACTGTAGTCCAAGTTAGGACAATTTGAAGCAACACAAGAGAGTGTTGGTCACGGGCCCAGCGCGCTTCAGCGCACTACCGGGCGCTCAAACGCGCGCTATCGGGCGCTAAAGCTCCCACGGGGACGTTTTAGCGCGCAGAGACAGAAGCATCTCCTCCAACAGTGGCGAAGGGCGCTTAAGCGCGGACCAGGGCGCTCAAGCGCGCAACCCTGGGCGCTAAAACACGAGGGGGCAGTAAGCCACCCAACTTTCTGCAGCAAAGGGCGCTTAAGCGCACGCCAGGGCGCTCCAGCGCGCAATCCTGGGCGCTTAAGCCCCCACTAGGGCGCTCCAGCGCGAGGAGGCAGAATGCATTGGCACTCGCAGGGGCAGCAGGGCGCTTGGGCGCGCTCCTGGGCGCTTAAGCGCGCTGCCAGGGAATTCCAATTCCCATATTTCTCAAGTCCAAGCCTAGGGGAAAATGCATCCCCATTACAAACCCCAAATGTCCATGCCCCAAAACTAAATCCTAGCACTCATCCAACCTCTCCTCATGAGATTTAGCTAGAATTTGGGCAGCATGACCTTTGTTTTCTCATCGTTTACCAGTTTAAACGAAAAGGGTACCTAATTGATTTTCAGCCCAACCAATTCAACAACTCAATACATAACAAGCATGCATATATTGAATTCCAAGTAGGCATCATTTACATTACATATCCCTTACAAATCATAGAACTTAGCTTACAAAACACTATGATCATTCCCTTGGCTCCCATCAACAAAAGGTGTAACCAAAGGCATGAGCATAGGCTAAGTTCATCCAATGAATCAAGATATTCAAATGATCATGGGCTTTCAAAATAAAATCCTATACATGTCAACTACAAAAGGCATGCATAAACTCAGAGAAATGCCATATTTCATGCATAATCCAGATATGGCCACTTGCCACCAGAGGCTCCTGCAGCATCCTTACCTGAAAGGGGATCCCCACAACACGGGGTGAGATATACGAATATATCCAGTAAACCAGGGGTCCTTGGAGCATCTCTCCACCCCACAGTTCCATATCAGTGTAATAGCAATAACAATAATAATGCAGTAAATACATATCTATGCAAAGTGCAATACATCTCCAGGAGAAATCCCTCGAGCTCTCAAGCTGTCCTAAGGAAACTCAGATGCAAATAGTCCTACTGGCCAGCTAACTACCATGTATGATTTACGCATCGTCATGCAACATACCCACATAGGGAAACACCATCCTATGCCACACCAAATGCATACACATACGTATAACAAAGCATTACACTATTTTATTGCATTTATATACACAATCACAACCTCCACCCTTTCAGGGCTTGGTAGAACAGTCAAGGGAATTACACCCAAGGTCCGAAGGCTTACCTCAATGCTTCAGTCAACCTTTGTTCTTCACCAACAGTTTCAGCAATCAACTTTTACAAACATACACCTACACATGGTGTAATGCAATCAACACATTGCATCCAAGAGTATTTCACAATCAACCATCAATTACTCAATTCAAAGCACAACACAAGTATGAGCTTACCAATTCCAATGAGCTATTCAAGCTCCATAGCTTGCTCCAATGGTTGATCACTCACGGTTGGTCCAAATGTCTCGATCCTAGACATCACAAGGATCCAATCAATCATTCAACTCACTAATTGTTCAACATGCTAGAATACCAACCAATCCAAGCATGAATTTTCCAATATTATGAACAATTATCAAATGACTATCTAGGCTCATTTCCACCGATTAAATGACATTCCTAGCATTTTCCATAACATGCTCTAAGCTCCATTCTTCCTAGAACATAGCTAATTCAACTACATTTCATAGAAATCCCAATTTACTATTCACAAACCCTAACTCATGCAAATTTCAAGGAATCATGAGGTTCAAGGGTTAGAATCTTACCACCAATGGTCACACAACCAAGGATTGATGGCTCCTCAAGCTTCAATGGAGGTAGAAACTCTCAAAACCCCAATTTTCACCAAAGGGCCGAATTTTTGAGAGGTAATATCTCTCTCCACAATGCTCCCCACTCAAAACAAAGCTAGGATTATGAAAGAGGGCGAGATTCTAAGCGATTTAGGCTTTTGAATCACTCAAATCGGTTAAGGTTTCCTCTCTCTCTCTCTCCCTTTCTTCTCCCTTCTTCTCCCTCTCCTTTCTTCTCTTCTGGTTCGACGGGTTGCTGGGGGAAATGGGGGGTTCTTTTTGGTGTTTTATCACTTAACATTGGTTAAGTGGTAACATGTGGGTATTGGTTCGTCTATCTATTTAACTCCAATAATTACCAAACTTTACCCAAAAGTCTGGAATATTATTCTAGGAATATTACTATTTTTTATTTTTATATTTTGGGCACTTTCACCAGTACCCATTTATACCCCTTAATTTTCACTGAGTACACTTTTTAACTCCAAAGTGACTCAGATTCATTTAATTTAGCATTATACTTAATTTTACTCACTAAAACGTGTTTAATTAATTAATTACACTTGATTTCCTAATTAATTAATATGGGCTATTATAGTCACCCACCTTTTAGCGATTTTGTCCGCAAAATCAAGAACGTACCTGTCCTTAAACTCAGGATATTGCCGGAGAAGCTCATCTTCCCGCTCCCAAGTGGACTCTTCAGGCATCCTTCCTTCCCACTGGACTTTCACCATAGGAATAGACTTATTTCTTAGCTTCTTCTCATCTCTTTCGAGTATCTTCAGTGGTCCAATAGGAGTCTTCAAATTCTCCCGGATTTCAACATTATCAGGTTGAACCACATGAGAAGGATCAGCTACATATTTCCTCAGCTGAGAAACATGAAACACATCATGCAAATTTGCTAATTGCGGAGGTAAGGCAAGCTGGTAGGCAACCGGTCCCACCCTACGAAGAATCTGGTAGGGTCCAATAAATCTCGGACTCAGCTTCCTCACTCCAAGGGCTCGTCCCACACCCGTAACCGGTGACAGCTTCAGGAACACATGATCTCCCTCCTCAAACTCTAGAGGTCGATGCTTGAGATCATAGTAACTTTTCTGACGATCCTGAGCCTTTTTCAGACAATCCCTAATCATTTTGATCTGCTCAGTAGTCTCCTGAACAAAATCCAATCCAAACCGCTCTGTGTCTCCAACCTCTGACCAACAAGTAGGTGTCCTACACCTGCGACCATACAAGGCCTCGTAGGGAGCCATACCCAGACTAGCATGAAAACTATTATTATACGAAAACTCAACCAGCGGGAGATATCGATCCCATGCAGTACCCTGCTCCAGGGTGCAAGCCCTCAGCATATCCTCCAACGTCTGAATGGTCCTCTCAGTCTGACCATCCGTCTGTGGGTGATAAGCAGTGCTCAGTCTCAACTGAGTGCCAAGAGCCTCCTGCAATGCTCCCCAGAAGCGAGACGTGAACTTCGGGTCCCGATCACTAACAATGCTTTCAGGCACCCCATGAAGCCTCACAATCTCCTTCACATAGAGCCTAGCCAATCTCTCCGCAGAGAAATCTACCCGAACTGGCAAAAAGTGTGCGAATTTTGTCAATCTATCCACAATCACCCATATAGAATCATAACTAGCCTGTGTTCGCGGCAATCCCACTACGAAATCCATGGAGATACTCTCCCATTTCCATTCAGGAACATCCAGAGGTTGTAACGTACCAGAAGGCTTTTGATGCTCAATCTTTACCTTCTGACAAATGAGACACTTAGAGACAAATTCGGCAATATCTTTCTTCATACCAGGCCACCAGAAATTCATCTTTAGGTCCTGATACATCTTTGTAGCTCCCGGATGAACTGTAAAATGACCCTTATGAGCCTCTGTCATCACTTCTTCCGCCAACTGCCTAGGTACAACTACACGACCCTGATATAATAGTATACCCTCATCATTGCAGGATACACCACTCTGACCTTTTAGTCGTCTAGCACTTTCATTTTGCAGCTGGGCTTCTTTGATTCTGGTCATCAGTTCATTCTCAATGCTCGTGATTTCAAAGCCACAAATTTTACATGGAAAGATTTTAGATAATTGAATATCTCTGAACCTCTCTATCACATCATAATCTCTAATCATCATGCTTGATATGCTCACAGATTTACGGCTCAGTGCATCAGCTACAACATTAGCCTTGCCAGGATGATATTTCAATTCAAAATCATAGTCTTTTAGGAACTCGGTCCACCGTCGTTGTCTCATATTCAGCTCCTTTTGATCAAACAAGTATTTCAAACTCTTGTGATCGCTGAATATTGCAAATTGCATTCCATACAAGAAATGCCTCCACTGCTTCAACCCAAAAACAATTGCAGCAAGCTCAAGGTCATGGGTTGGATAATTTTCTTCATGCGGTTTCAATTGCCTCGATGCATAAGCTACCACTCGCCTATCCTGCATCAGCACACATCCCAATCCCTTCTTGGAAGCATCGCTGTATAGCTCAAATTCACCTTCCGGGTCGGAAAGTACTAACACCGGAGCGGTCGTTAGTTTCTCCTTAAGGCTCTGAAAGCATTCTTCACATTCTTGTGTCCAAACAAATGGAGTATCCTTCCGAGTCAAACGGGTCAATGGCAACACCATGGCTGAAAATTCTTTAATGAATCTCCGGTAATAACCAGCCAAACCCAGAAAACTTCTTATCCCTGTTACTGTCTTGGGTCTCTCCCAATCAACAACTGCCTCTATCTTGCTAGGATCAACCGCTACTCCCTCAGCAGAGATAACGTGACCCAGAAATTGCACTTGAGAAAGCCAAAATTCACATTTAGAAGGCTTTGCATATAACTGTTTCTCTCTGAGAATTTGCAACACAGTTCTCAAGTGGCCTTCATGCTCTTCCTTACTCTTGGAATATATCAGGATATCATCAATAAACACAATCACGAATTGATCCAGAAACGGCTTAAATATGCGATTCATGTAATCCATAAACACCGCAGGAGCATTAGTGAGTCCAAATGGAATTACTTGATACTCATAATGTCCATATCTAGATCGGAAGGCAGTCTTCGGAATATCTTCCTGCCTAATTCGGATTTGATGATAACCCGACCTCAAATCAATCTTTGGGAAAACACAAGCACCCCTCAACTGATCAAGCAAATCATCTATGCGAGGGAGAGGATACTTGTTCTTAATGGTAACCTTATTCAACTGACGGTAATCAGTGCACAATCTCATGCTACTGTCCTTCTTCTTAACAAATATGACTGGTGCTCCCCACGGGGACACACTTGGCCGGATAAACTGCTTAGCCGAAAGCTCTTCAATATGTTTCTTTAACTCGGCTAATTCCGGTGGTGACATCCTATACGGAGCCAGAGAGATAGGCCCCACACCAGGCAATAGATCAATCGTGAACTCAATCTCTCTATGAGGCGGAAGTTGTAGAATTTCATCTGGAAACACATCCACAAACTCCCTCACCACGGAAATAGTGCCAATCTCCTCATGACTTCCGCCTACTAAACCCCCCACAAAGACATATCCCAATGCCCCGGCCCTCAAAGCCTTTCTAACCTGCAACACAGATAGATATGGGGAAGAACTAGTAGCAGAATCATCAGCATCAAGCACAATCCTTTTACCGCAGCAGTCTATCATAGCACAGTTCTTTGACAACCAGTCCATACCCAAGATAACTTGAAGGCTGATCATAGGTAAACAAATAAAATCCAGCACGTAATCTCGGCCTTCATATTTGAATTCGACATCTTTACACAACACGGATGTATAACACTCCTCTCCAGTAGCTGTAACCACTTTCATTGGAGGGCGAATGTCATACATTTGCAAATTTAGACCAACGGCCATAAAATCAGACATACAGGAGTGTGTAGCTCCTGAATCAAACAACACTTCAACATCCATATTATCAATGTAAATTGTACCTTTCACTAGATTCGGAGCCTTCTCCGATTGTTGACGGTCCATGGTATATACTCTACCAACCGTCTGAGACTCTAGCATAGGTTGAACAACAGAGACCGGAACGGCAGTAGCTTGAACTGCCATAGTCCTTGCTTCGTTCTGAGGACACTGCCTGGAGTAGTGACCGGATCTTCCACATTTAAAGCAAATCACCTCACCGGTAGCACATGGACCTCTATGCTCTTTGCCACATCCCTTGCACTTGGGAGGAGGTCCTCTATCAACAAACTTCTTCTGAGTACCGGGTTTTTTGAACAAGTCAAAAATTTTGAAGCTTGGGACACCTTATACATTCTGCTTTCTTCCAGCCTCTCTTGGGGAGTGAGTTATCCAAGAACAATGTATCGATAACCGCCATGTGATCTCCCGACCTTCAGCTTCTAATGGCTGCACGGTATTACTCAACCGATCTCCTTCCCTCTTCCAGCATATAAACAGAGTAAGCCAACTTCATTGGTAGAGGGCGCTTCGTCACCCTTGAATATTTTCTCCATAGCTTGGAGCCATTTTGCAGCCGGGATTCACTAATAACCTCCCTTAAAAGAAGGAGGTTTATGTTTTGGAAAGCCATCAATCTAGCTTTCCTCAATTTCATAATCACGACATTTTCAACTTGAGGTTGACGAACCTTCAGTGTGATGACTCCGACTTCCAGAGTGATGGCTACCCTGACCCTGATTGTTACCCGCTCCCACCTCTTTCCTGTGAAGGAGGTGGAGAATGCGTAGCAGTGTGAGGAGGAGGAGTGGGTTGCCAGTTCACGGGCCTAGGAC